>NW_010368044.1:18506-117674 GCF_000414095.1 Morus notabilis | reverse complement strand
TTAGTTCTATCAATCCCTCAGGAACGACACAATCCCCGGTGAAGCCATACAGGGGTTGCATGTTGTTCTGCAGTCTCGCTCGAGGGATCCCCATCTTGTCGAGGCGTTAGTTCTATCAATCCCTCAGGAACGACACAATCCCCGGTGAAGCCATATAGGGGTTGCATGTTGTTCTGCAGTCTCGCTCGAGGGATCCCCATCTTGTCGAGGTAGTCAGCGTACATGATGTCCATCGAGTTACCGTTGTCCACTAAGATGCGGCAAACCGTGTGGTTTCTGATCATGGCCTCCACTACTAGAGCATCACTCTAGGGGAAATGCACCCCATTTCCGTCCACTTTCGAAAATGTTATCTCAGTCTCTTCAAATTTCACGACCTTCGTCTCTCTGCCAGACACACTCATAACCCTTTGGTTGAATTTTTCCTTCGCATCTCTGGTGTATTCCTTCTGTCAGCGGCTAGAGGCACCGCCAAGATACGGCACCTTAAAAATCATTGTTATCACGCCGATGGGTTCGGGGGAATGATCTTGCCTTTGGTTCTCTCATCGGTCGTTGTTCCTCCAATTGTTGTTGCCCCGTCGGTCGGCTCGGTACTCACTGAGCCTCACTTCCCGGATCAACCTCTCGACCTCATCTCATAGGTTGAAACATTTGGTGGTCGTGTGTTCGCTCTCACCGTGAAACCTGCAATACTTACTTTGGTTTCTCCACGTTGGGTCAGACTTCAGCGGCGGTAGGCGACGCAGTACCTGGAGGTGACTGATCTCGTGATAGACGTCCTCGATCCCCATGGTTAAAGGGGTGTAGGTATCATACTTTTGAGGCTTGGCTCATTTGGTATCCCCTTGGCCCGCCGAGGCGTTGCCACCCCTTTTGTTTGGGGCCGGGTTGTACCTTTGTTCTGTTTGCACCTGAGAGTTACCTCGGCGCTTCTTGCCATTGTTATGGTGGCTCGGCTGTCCCACTTCTTCTTTGGTGGGAGCCACCACCTTACTTTTTAAGGCATTTTTTGCCTCCTCTGCTTTAATGAATCCCTGGGCCTAGAGATGTCAAAAGGGCCGTGCCGGGCCAGCACGGCCCTTCTAACCCCAGGCCCATGGCGGGCCTGGGCCATGCCAGGGCCGGGCCTGAGGAGAAACCCTCAGGCCCAGCACTGGCCCTTGGCCCTAGTCCATAAGGGCCAAGGCCGGGCCTGGGCCCAGGCCCTTCATGGTCCGACCCTGGCCTTTTAATTTTTTTCAATATTTAATTAAAAAAAAGAAAATATATCATATGTCCCCAAAAGATGTGATTTTATTAAATTGAGATAATACAAATAAGTACACATAAATGATCAACTCGTTAAAAACTTTGTCAAGTAAACCTCGTGGGGAGATCGGGACAAAACCTTAGCGAAGGAAAAAATAGTGCAGTATTCTAGGATAAGTAAATTACAAAACCTAAGTGCTTATAGAAGATTCTGTTATGTCTAAACTCAATCTTAACCTAATTTTCTTAATGCACTTGAGTTTCACTTATGATTAGCAATATTTTTAGGATTTTTTTTTTAATTTCAAATTTGATGACAAAAAAAAAAGTAATATATCATATGCCCCAAAAATATGTGATTTTATTGAATTAATATGAATAATTATAAGAAAATGATTGGTTGACCAGATAGCATAGGTCAGCCAATTGACCCTAAAATGCCTCAAACCTCATTAAAATTTCATGTCGCGGGTCTGGCCTTTCATGTGCCTGGGCCGTGCCTAGCCCTTCGCGTGCCTGGGCCATGCCTGGGCCTTGGCGAGCCTGGGCCGTGCCTGGGCCTTAGGTGTGCCTGGGCTGCGGGCCTCAAACATGAGGCCCGGCCTAGGCCCTTCTGGCGTGCTGTGCCAGCCCGGCCCATAATAGTACAGGGTCGGGCCGTGCCAAATTTACTACTGTAGCGGGCAGGGCTGGGCCATCCATGAACGGCTCGGCCCAATTGATACCTCTACCTGGGCCCTTGCCAGGAATTCTTGGTAGGTCTGGGGTGGTCTCCGGTCGAGGTCCGTGCTGTATGGGATGTCCTTCTTCCTGCTTGACAAGGCCCCCATCAAAGCTACCTCGTCAGAGATCCCCTCAGTTGCGGCCACCTGCTCTCGAAACTGAGTTATCCAGTCTTTTAGGGACTCGTTTGGTCCCTGATACACCCGTAAAAGGTTTTGCTTTGGTGGGATGTACTTTTTGACACCTATGAACTGGGTCAGGAAGGTGTTCTTCAAGTCATCCCAGCTGGTTATGGAGTTCAGTTTTAAGGACCTAAACTATCTCCTAGCGGAGTCAGAAAGATGATTCCTGAACGCCGGCACATGACCTCCTCAGGGTATCCATGTAAGACCATGTGCCCCACGTAGACTTCTAGGTGGTTGTCCGGGTCACTCCTTCCATCATATAGTGGAATAGGTAGCGGCTTGTACTTATCGGGCAATGGCACATGGATGATGTTCTCCATGAATGGATGATCATGAGACGTATACATCTTGGCGTCAACGTTCATGGCCTCAGCCACTTTCCCTACGACCTACTCGAAGTTGTTCAACCAACTCCCTATTTGCTTTTCTAGTCTAGCCATCTTCTCGGTCAGAGCTTTATTCTCGGCCACGAGCTCTTTTTCCTTGGTCTGCTGCACGTCTCGGTCGTGTCTAGCGTTTAGCCGCTCCCTCAGGTCTCCTCCGCGCACGGACGAAGATTATACCGGGACCGCATTTCTCCGGTTCACGTTCTCTTGCGGTCAAGGGGGTACCTCTCGGTCATTTGCTGTCTGGGCTACGGCCCTCTCCTGGCATCTCGATGCATGTTCCCTACAGTTCTATTCGACTTGGCTGGTCGGGGGTTGTTGGCCCCACTGTCACCGACTCCCTCGGCGTCACCACGTCGGTCACCAATTACTTGGTTCCCGACGGCGGCGTTCACCGGGTTCATCGGTGCATCCTCTAATGGCGGCATCGAATTTGGCCTTTACTCCCATCCAGCGAGGGCTGTGGCCATCCTCTCTATGGCTACAGTCAGTGTTTCAACCTGCCTTTAGAGCTAGTCAAGGCAGTCTGGGGGGTTCCTAGCGGCCGGTGGTTGCGCCCTGCGGTTGGGCCGCACCCCTGCTAGTTCCTGACCACCGTGGGGCGGATCCGTCAGATTCTTTCCTCTGATGACAGGATTCTGGCCTTCCTGGCTTTTCTGAGTTGTTATCATGCTGCGGGTTTTTCTCGGAGGAGTCATGTTCACTGTTTACTGCTGGATTGATTTCTGGGTCTTGGCCCTCCTTCTAGCGCCAATTGTTGACAGTTGGTTTATGCCAACTAAGGATTAACTCTCCGAAAACACTCACAACAACCTCTCACTGATTAATCAAGGGTTAATGTTGTAAAATAATATAGGGAAGACAAGAATTTATAGTGGTTTGGCAATATTTCTTGGCCTAATCCACTTGTGAATGCACTAATGCTTTGTTGATTACAATTTCTCTGAAGTGGTAGAGTAGTGCCTAAAAAGCTCAATGAATTCCCATGGCTCTATTTATAGGCCTTGTACATATGAGAGACCCCCTCTGTATTTCCCAAGGAGATCCTCCTCTATCCCTCAATTTTGAGATTTGGCAGTTGCCTTTCATGATTACTGCTTCTAAGTCAGGCTAAGCCTTACCGACTACCTGATTTCCTGACTTCGACAGTAGTAGTGATTGGTACAATGCATCTTCTCTTGAGTTGACAGGACTATCTGTGGATCGGACCGGGCTACTTCCTCGACGTCGTGGCTTTTACCACCCCACACGGGGCTCTCAACGCATGTTATCCAGCGTGAACTCTAGGCGTATAAAGGGCACCTTAGGTACAGCATATCCCTCGACACCAGCGACCGATTCTCGACATGAAGGCCTCGGCGCTTGTCGTTGAAGGAACGGTCGATGCCTCGACCGTGGTGTAACACTTAAATTAGCCCTTAGTTAAAAAGTTAAGGGTAGCCAAACAAGTTAAAAATTTTCATAGTAATAGCTATCACATTATAAACGTGTAAAAGTAATTAAAATTTTTTCTTTAAATATTTTTTTTTTAAATAAAAATAAAAAAGTGAGTTTCTTATATATATATATATATATATATATATATATAAAACGTTTGATGATCATGTTTTGTATTATCTTTTTATAAATTGTTCTTGAATTTTAAAATTGGGGAAACAAAAATTTCTTGTTTTAAAAAATCTTATGTTGATGTCAATGGTCATGTCGAGCCAAGATTAGTGGTAAGAGTCAAACATACTGGATCAGATTGGTTTTGGAGTTGGAGCAACACGCTTAGGATCAGTTCCCCATCAAATTGACAGGTTGAAGCTAACATTAGAGTCGGGTCAGCATGGTAGGTTCGACGAAAGGTCGAATCTATGGTAGGGTAGGGCAAATAGGGTGGGTTCGGCCCAAGGAGTCAAACCAATAACTAAGTCGGTCTAAGTCTCGATGATTACTTGGGACTTGCTCTTGGGTTGGGCATCGTCTTGATTCGACCCACAGGCATAGGCTGCCTATCAAGTCGAAGCATAACCAATGTTAGGGCTTAATTAACAAGTTGAGGCCGGTGGAGGGTCAGATTGCTCGACATCGAATGCCAATTCTTAGCGCCAAATTTGGATCAAGTGTTTTGATTTTGGTGCCAAACTCGACTTATCAACCTTCCTTGAGCATCACTCCTAGTAGTCGGCTCGATCTCGACGTCGATCTTAACTCATTAGCATGACTTTGACACCATTCTGGCCCCAACATTGACATCAACCCCTACATTCATCTTGTCCTTTTCGTGAGATCGTGATAAGACTTAAATGATTATCCCTAAATGTCTGCCAAATCCTAGCCCTTTAGTCTGGCTTAACACTAGCTGATTGGCGCTACTCTAACGACAATCTTAGCTCATTGTTAATCCATACGAGTCATTTCACCTTGGCACTAGACCATGGTCAGTGATTTTAAAAAAAAAAGTAACAAACTAATAGTTACCTGTTGACGGTCAAATTTCGCCAACAAAAACCGGCCGGGTTACCTCTTGGTTTCCCTTTGGATTACCGGCCTATGTGTAGTGAACGTATGAGGATTTGTTGAATATGTGTGTTTGTGTGTTAACTAAATCATGCATAGACAAACAACACCAGTAATTTTATAGTGGTTCACTCTATAAAACGAGAGCTACATCCACTGTGATTTTGTAATTCTTTTGAGAAGATAACAATTTACAACAATTGCTCTCATTAAATCTCTTTTCTCTTTTCTGGAATCTCTCAACCCCTTCCTTACTGGGGGTCTTCCTCCTTTTATACTAGGCTTCCTTCGCTTAGGGGGTTTCCTTCATAGGTAGAAGCACTCAAGTGCTCTTCCTTGGTAGGCCCAGACGTAGCCCACTAATCAGCACTGTTCACTCAGCTAATTAGTCTCCTATTACGGCTCTGTGCTTCTCCATAATACTTTCCTATCCCCTGTGTAGCGGTTTGAGAGTTTACAATTAATGCCTGCAGACGTCTTTCACTTTTGCACGCAACCCGTCACGTCCTCTAAAGAACGTTCCCCTCGTCGTCAGCGCTGCTTAGCCCAATCGCCCTCTTTGGCGGTCCTTTCTGCGGTCGAGGGATCTTCGTGCCTTAATCTCAACGACGCGATCTGTCGACGCCATAAGGGATCGTCGCCCTAATTTGGACTTCGTGCTTTGGGCTTTCCAGCGGAATAGGAGGGAGCCGTAGACGTCGAGGGTTGTTGCTTGGCGGAGAGTAGTCAAGGGCACGTGTCGCATTATCGTTCGTCCATGTGTCCGTCACATTTTCCCACACAACATTACCTAACATGGTTTTTGTTCTTAAAAAAACATAAAACAAAATGTCGTAATTAAAATCACATTAAAATAAAAAAATTATAGAATTAAAAGAATCTGATATAGATATGAGAATTTAAATTAGAAGCCTGACTATAAAGTAATTTTTTATGCCTGCCTCTAAAAATCTCATACTTTCTATTAGACACTTACCAGAAATTACAAGTTCACATCAAACTTACTCGTCAACAAAATTAATCAAATCATCTGAGAATTGCCGATGCATAAAGTCATAATATTGGCGTTCTTTTTTCCTTCATTGATTCAACTCCTCAAAATTCTACACACAACGTAACAATAATTGCATGACTCCAAATTCTTGATCACCCTAGTAAACTTTGTAAATCCAAAAGAAAAAATTAATATCAAAGGTCTTATATGAGCTTTCCTCTTGAATTTTTGTGCACAGCTCTAAAATACACAAGGTCAAAGTAAAATCATATCAAATAAAAATATATATAACAGTTTAAAAGGAATTAATAAAAATATGATAATTTATCCCAAAAAAAAAAATGACAGTATTAATAAAGAATTGACGTGTTAAAATTGATGTAAGGTTAACGCAACTATTCCTCCTAGAAGTTGCAACTAATGAGACAGGCACAATTAAATCAGTTAAACATCACTTAGGCAAACTTGAGAATCCATCTCAAACATTACTCGTTTGGATCCTTATTTCAAGAATTTTCTTATGAATCTGTGGGCGCATTCAATAGAGGGGCCAAGACTTCTTCGAGGCCCAAGTCATGTAGGCCACTTTCCAATTTGACTCACGTGAATTTTTTTTATTGGTATTAAATAATTATTGAGAGTATCCTCATATTTTAATCCTCTCTTTCTCTCTGAGTACGGAAAAAAGATGCAGTATTTGGTCGGAGCTCCAGCATCGCCTACGGGCCCGTCACCAAACCTCTAGCCCCGAAATTCAGTTTCTCGTGATGGTGGCTATGCGTGGAGCAATGCATCCATGGGGCGGATCTAACTTGTCTTGGAGGTGGGTTGCTTCTCGCTTGAACCATTGTTTTTAGCGTGTTCATCGGCAGGTGGTCGCACTCCCATAATGTGTTAATCTGCATGGTAGTGAGATTCTTTGGGAGGCAATGGTTCCGTTTTTCGCTGGTGGTTGGAGTGTTCGTTGCAAACGTACTCTCCATTTTGTCGTGGTCCTCTCCCAGTCCTCCACCTTCCATGGGTGTGCTTTCCTTCTGGGGTGGCTCTGCTTAGATCTGGCTTCCGTTCCACGGTCGATGACTTGTTGTCGGTAGATCTTTCTTTTGTTTAGTTGTAATAAAGGCGTTGTCGTTTCTGCCTCTTTGGTGTCTTTTTTTGTTTTACTTTGGTGTTTTTGTTTCGGTAATAACAAGGGATGTCCTCCACTCGTGTCTCCTACATATTTATAAGCATTGTGGTGTATGATTCTGGGCTAGAGTTCTCTCTATGTCATGGTGTGATTGCCCCTATTACGTGGGAATTGATCTCAGTCAATTGGGCCAGTCCATCAACTATTTTGGTATTGTTTAACGAGCAATGGTTAAGCTCAAAGTTTTTATGTTGAGTGGGACTGCCCCTGTTTGAGTCTCGGTACTTGTATTCACTTTTATACTATTATGGTTTTTATTTGTGAATTTAGTCATTGATTTGGTGTCAAATTTCTTTATATTAGGGGCTATTTGTGTCTTGTGTATATTGTTTTATGTGAAATGAATTTTCCCATTTAAAAAAAAAAAAAAAAAAAAAAAAAAAAAAAAAAAAACTAACCCCTGTGAATAGAGTATTTTTCTGCATTCTATCATAAAAGTCTGTTTAAATGTTCATTAATTATTTGCTTCTTTTAGATTCATGGCAATTGACAAGCAACGTTGAGGTTTTGCCAGAAATCAAGTGGAATGTGTAACTTGTCAGTCGTATCTACATCACATTCACACACTCATAATTTTCAATGTATTTCTTCCATTCCATGCATTAATATCGTACAGCACTCCCACATTTGGGTCTACCCTGTCGCCAGCTGCCTGCATTATCTCCTACTTTATATTAAATTAATTCCCCTGAGCTAACAAAATTCAGTCTTCACAATACTATTTTCATGAGAGAATAATGCAAATAACATTTTTACAGAAAATAATTAAAATAAATAATAAATTTTAAAAATATTTAAATAAATAGCAGTAAATAAAAAATTTACGTGATAAATTATCTGTTTACTAGTTGTGAATAGAAAATTTACTTGATAAAATCTATTTACTGTATTCACTTCAAATAAATACTTATTCTTTAACAAATATTTCAAATATTTTTACATCTCCTATTACTTATTTTAATTTTGTAAAAATATTATTTATTAGAATTCCATATTTTCATTAAAAAAAACGAATTATAAATTGACCAATACATTTAATGGGTAATCTAATGCTATGGCACATGAGTTTAGAACTAGTGTAATTAACTTTTTTGTAGGGGAGAACTGTAATTAAGTGTACTCCAACGGAATAGCATGATCAATTTTGAACCACTTAGACACGATCGATCAGAGAACTTGGTTAATATAACCGCAACATAAATTTCAATGAATCTTCTGAGGAGCTCAACCATGTTGAGCCATCCTTGCTGCGAGAAGCAGATATCGCCCCTGCACAGCCGCAAGGAAGAAATCGAAGATCTCCTCTGGCCGGGGAGATCTGTTCTGGAGGATACATTAATCTGTTTCTCCCCACCAGAAGCTCCACATTCTACTCTCCGACCTCAAGAGACAAGAGCCTTGTCTTCAACCATAGAACCAGATGGATCATAACTTTTCTTATATGGCTCCATGTTCACCTCCCTCGTCATGAACGTCTTCCTCGCATCCAACACCCCCGCGTCATGAACGTCTTCCTCGCATCCGACACCCCCACTTCTTCAGGTGCCCTATGGCTAACCAAACGTCTTTAGAAACAGCACTAGCAATAGCAATCTGGGAAAGATTGAGAATTTCTTCTGTAGAAAACAACCATTTTTTCTAAATTACAGAGGTACGGGTAATTGACTAAAGCAGCGGATACCTATTGCAATTTTCAGTACATAACTGTGAGATAATCCACATTAACCCAAAATTTATAACTCAAAAATTAATAACAAACCCATCCTTCAACAGTGAACCATTTATAGCAAACATGAATATTAACACAAAATGAACCGCCCATTTCAGCCTTAATGCATTACTTGTGACTGGTTCCACGTATTGATGAGGCTTGTTTCCCATGAGAAAATGGTGGCGGGGGGGGGTTTTTTGCCAAGAAAAAATGGGGGAAAAGGGGGGGGGGGAGGGTACATGGGGGAAAACGACCAGAGACGAAGATGCGGGGCACCCTAATTTCTAATTCACTCAAATACGCCTGAATGCGCAGGCTACATGAGGAAACTGTGATGTTTTGATAGGACCTTCCACGGAAAACCCGCAGGGACTTACAGATGCCAATAAACTGGAAAGCTGAAGATCTAAATGCCCTTAAAAGACCAATCTTCATTAAAGTAAGTTTAGTTATCTTTAGGCTAAACCTGCAATGACTTGAACTTGTGACTATGGCCGTTAATTACTCTATCAACCACAACTATGGCTCCCTGGTTACCTTGCTAAACAACATATAAAAGAGCAACCGAGTATGTTAAACTATTCAGAAAGTGAACACTTCGTGGTCGCAGTCACCCTCGACTAAGAAAAACTGTGATTTAATGTTCAACGACAGATGCTTGGGAATTCTATTGCTAGACTCATTAAACTTTAATGTTGTACCTCAAGCTTCAACAAACCATGACTACATTTCTTCAAACTTTAACAAACTACAGTCATGAAGCTTTTACCGTCGAACTATGACTACATTTCTTCGAACTTTAACAAACTACAGTCATGAAGCTTTTACCATCATATATGTTCCTTCTGTTTTTCTCCACTTCATTCTATTGGCCATCACAACTGAAGTTCATCTCGCAAATGCAACCAAGTTTCTGCAAATCCTGAAACGTTCAAAATCAACAAAAACAGGACACGCGGCAGAGAATACAACTTTCTTTCCATCTTATGTAAAGTGTATTGACATGTACATGGTGATCAAACAAAATGAAAACATGGAGGCTAAAAGCAGAAGTTAGGATGCCATGCCTACAGTACATATGTTGTATCCTGTCACACGTGATGGCACCCATCCAGGGTAAAATCTCATAGCTTCCATCATCGTCAAAATATTACTACAAGGCATGCTCTAAGCTAACTTTGTTCCACAAGACTGTTTCAATCAGCGCCATGTCTAACAGCACGAATGCTCGGTCTTGATCTCGGCATAATGATAGGTCTACAAAAAACTAGAGTACACAACACCAGAGTCATGAACGACGCCATTGTAATCCATATAAATATGGTTTTCTTCCAATACCACAGTATCCTTCTAAAGAAGGGAAGTTCTGACGAAATAATTAAGGATGCATCATATAATTCAGGAATGCCAGCACCAGGCGGGTATTCTGCTCGTTGTTCAACTGTCACCTTTAAGCACGCAGTGGGAATAGCACCTTCGCTAAAACCTTTGAACTTCACATTCAGTGTTTGAGATTCTGATAAATAGCCAGCAAGAAGTGGAGCAATCTTAACAGCAGTTGACAAAAGGCGGATCGGCTCACTTCTGAACTGTATCATGCAAGGACGTCTTGAACTGGCAAGGATTTCACCGTTGCCAGAGAGAAAATCCACCCTCACCTACGTTTTAAAACAAAAAAGCCTAAGCATTACCCATATCCAAAATAAAAGTAAAAGAACAGGGTACAGACTAGTTAAAGTTGAGAAGAAATGGAATATTCAACTGCTTGCGGGAAAAGGGCATTGGGGAGGCAAAGAGAAACGATCAATAGCCCATTTCATTGACTTCTTTAAATATAAGGAACAGGGATCAATAGCCCATTCCATTGACTTCTTTAAATATAAGGAACATGGTATTCTTCATTATTGGATTCTTCTGCTAAAGAGTTCAATTAAGGATTTCCATTTTTCTTAGATTGTTCTTGCTAAAAAGGCTTTTCGTTTCATTGATTTATTTCGATGTTTCTTCTGATTTACTTTCTTGTGGAGGTTATCCTATCCTTTAATTAGCTTCCAACGTACTTCTTTACTGATATATTTTATCACTAAAAATATTTGTTTTCGAGACCCATGAGTGATATAATCTGAGCTTAGTCAACCAAAATATAAGAGTCTCCAAAACATTTTGGGGGAAAAAACTGAAATTCACTTCACCGGATTAAAGAAATACCTGAAACATCCAGGATTTCTGTTGTACTCTGACTCGAACTTAATCAACCGAAAGATAAGAGTCATCAACAAAATTGTGGATAGAAAAACTGAAATTCACTTTACTGGGTTAAAGAACTACCTGAAACATCCCAAGGTTTCTGTTGTACTCTGACTCGGGCAATGTCATCGAGACAATAGCCTTCACTTTGTGACCAGAAGGTATGGCCCGAAAACCGGTTCGCCTCCGATCTTCCATTTGTTTTTCGCAATCTATGTCACAACCGACACTGGCGCAAGACGTTATCGGCACATATGCTACCGGGCGATGCTTTGTGAAATCAAAGTTCAGAACTTGCTTCATCTGTAACGGTTCCTCCACAAAGTACTTCACCATTATCCCACTGATCACAAACGACGAAGCCAAAAGACCGAACAAAATGAAGCAGACGTAGCACGAACACAACAAACCCCATCCCCAACGCAATGCCACATTCGAAATCGCCTTGTGCTTCTTCAACCATTGGTGTATGTATGGACTAATCAACCCAAATGCCAATTCACACAATTTCCACAGTTTCCGAATAACACAATCTCTGCTACGCCTCATCAGTCGGAAAGGATCGGTCACAAACATGTAAACGTTATAAGTACCCCAAACGGGAAAAGTAACAAATGCAATTATCAAATTAATCTGAAATCCAATTGCTTTAATCACCAATACAGCCATAAATATGAGCAAGTTGTAGAGAGAACCGCCGTCGCGTTCCGCGGCCGAGTCAACCGAGTCGCCGACGTAGATTTGACTCGCGGTGGTAACAGCCGAATGCTCATCGTCCTGAATCGACTCGGATGATTTGTCCCCTTTCTTCTCGAAACTCCGATAATCTCTTCTCTTCTTGTCCTCAAAATCCACCCTTTTATCAACGATAGAATCAACCTCGGTAATAACGGACGAATCCAATGTCGAATCCTTCGATTCATTGACGGAGATTATAGTGGAGGCGGAACGCCGGCGGCGGAGGGTGACGGCCGTGGGAGGAGTCTCCGGCGAGGACGCTGAATCGTCGGAGAAGAAGACGAGGCAATCAGAGAAGGGGAATTCATCGAGGGCGTCGAAGAATGGTGCGTCGTCGTCGTCGTCGTTGCGGTCGGTGGAGGTCGGAAGGTCCATGGGCGACGGCGAGAGAGGGATCGAAGCTGATGGCTAGGGTTTCGTGGCATTCGAGGAGCGAGAGAGAGAAGAAGAAGAAGAAGAAGAATGAAGAATGAAGAATTATGGAAATTATTGTTGGCCGTAATAACAGAGGAAGACTGAGAATGGTGGGAATCTGTCGTACTGGATTTTTGGAGTTCGGATTAAGCAACTTCAAAGGCCTCGTGATTGTGGGACACCTAACTAAACTGATTTATTTCTTTCTTTTTTTTTCTTTTTTTTTCTTTTTTTTTTTTTAGAAAATTAACCAAATGGCTGTTTTTTACTCTTTTGTCGTATAGACACGGGGACTTTATCGTCTTTAAGAATATGGTTGTTTTTTATTTATTAACCGTTAAATTTATATTAAATTTAATTAAAAATTAAATTAAATTTAAAAAATAATACTGTTTTAACGTTGATATGTAAAGAATACACGTGTTTTTAATAAAGAGAAAATATTAAAAGATTGCCATAATTTTTATTTTTTGAACACCAAATTTTTTTTTATTTTACAAAAATGACCATGTTTTTATGGTAGTCAATCAATGATTGACCCACGGTCAATTAATAATTGACCGATTCATTATTAGTTTTATCAATAATTTATTATTAATAAATATGTAATTTATTGATTGAAATTGATTGATTATTAATTGATTATGATTAATTATTGATTAATATTAATTAATAATAAAAAATCATCAAATTAATCAGTATTAAATTGAAGTCAATAAACAATAGACCGTTAAATTAGACTATTAAGTTAATAAATTAACAGCCATTTTGATAATTTTATAAAACATAGACTATTTATGGAAAAAGAATCTCTAAAAAACGACCATTTGACTCTATATCCCTTTTAAGAAAAAGGAAATTTTAATAGTAGGAATTGTCCCTTTTCTCTTTTTCTTTACATGTTGGAATTACTTTTTAATCGTTAGTTTAATTTTTTAACCATTTTATTTGTAATTAGAAATATTTATGTATAGCACACTCAAAATTATACACATATAGACTAAATTAATGGTTAATCAAATCGTTAAAACAACAATTTTTACTAGTAAAATTTAAAAAAAAACTCAAAAAAGGGGGGAAAATGAGGGAAATATCAGTTTGGGAAGCTTATTAAACTTAATGGGAGCTCTTAAAAACATGTTTAGTTTATACAAAAAAAAAAAAAAAAAAAAAAAAAAAAAAAAAAAAAAAAAAAAAAAAAAAAAACATGTTTAGTAAAAAGTAAATTTTATAAAATTAGAATCATTCTCATCTCTCCTCCATCTCTCCAACAACCACCGTATCACTTTAAGAGAAAGATCGCCAACGAGAATCTCCACCTTGGTGGTGATAGATCTCCATACATCGAGACCAAACTTCTTCGTAAATGCCCAAATTCCTCCGCACATGGCTGCACAGATCTTCAAAGAACTTGACCTTTTTATCTATGCATGATGGCGCCGCCGTGGAGATCGTCTTAAAGACATCGTCTGCTTCAGCTTCAGCGGCAGGATAAAGGAGATGGAGAGAGAAGAGATAGAGTGGCGGATTATAATTTTATAATGGGAAATTTCATATTGGTATCCTATGTTTTAACATAATTATTTTTTAGTACCTTGTGTTTTTATTAGTAATTTTAAATTGGTAATTTGACGTTTTAAAAAATTATTTTTTAATATTTTTAAGTCATTTTTTAATATGTAAAATGTCAAATTTATTTTTTTCATTATTTTACCAAAAATTAATAAATTTAGAAAAAAAAAACTCTAAAAAATTATTTTTATTTTTAAATGTTTAAAATATTTTTTAGAAATTTTCTAAATTTATTATTAGTTTTTTAGTTAATTAATGAGAATGATAACTTTGACATTTTACATTTTAAAAAATGATCTTAAGATATTAAAAAATAATTTTTTAAAACATCGAAGTACCAATTTAAAATTATTAAAAATGTAAAATATTAAAAGATAATTATGTTAAAATACAAGGTGTCAATATGAAATTTTTCTTTTTATAATCAGAAATGGTGCTCGTAGAAAATAAAAAATAAAAACATGATAAGTGTTATTTACTATTTAACTAAAATAAATATGTTATTTACCACCTCAACTTTTATGAATTCTGATATTTACTACGAATTCTGAAAAATAAAAAAAAATAAAAAAATAAAAAGGAGAAGATAATGAATCTGTCATCCGTGTTTAGGGGATTGTTTTGGACCAAGAAAGCTTTGAGGTGGGCCGTTTCATCTTTCTGAGTCTTAGATCACAGGTGATATGGGCTTCTGTACCCGGAATGGAGAAAAATGTATATATAACCTTTTGTATCGTAATTTTGTATCTAGCAAGTAAAGTGATTGTGTTGTTAAAGGTGGTAGCGGTAAATTTAAGCTCATTTCAATTCTCAGAAGGGAGGAGAAGTAAAATATCATAGGAAATAACATGGTAGAAGGAGATTTTCTTTTTATGTTGTTTAGTAAAAATGAAAGAAAAGAGAAAAGAAAATGTAGTATTTAATGGGTTTTATAATTATACTCCCATAAAAATAAAAGGATGAATGAGGAGTGATTAAAGTTAAAATAGTTTTTTTACGTACTTTTTTTCTACTCAAAAAAGGGGGTCTGGCCGATAATTCGGCAATCTACTCAGATGACGGTGGAATGGAAAGGAATGACAATGGGAATTGATCATTGGTTTTGTTAAATCTCCCCCTCTCTCTCTTTCTTTCCAAAGTTAAAGAGGATTAGAAAATGGCCCCATATATAACTTTTCTTTCCCAATTTCTTCTCTATCAAACAAATTAATTAAGATATTTTTTTTCTTCTCTAGAATCTCTCATTTAATTTCTTTACTCTTCATTTTCCACTCTACTAAACATGGACTTAGTGCATGTTTTGTTTGAGAGTTCAAACCACCTCAGTTTTAGTTCAAACAATGTTTTTTCTCACAAAAAATTTAAATTTAAAATGTTCTACTATAATGTTTCTCTCACAAAGTTTAAATTTTAATTCAAACCACCTGATTTGAACCCTAAAACAAATAAGAAATTATTAGAGTTTAGATTTTAAATTCCGCTCCTTGAGTTTAAAATTTATTTAAATAAATTTAAACCACTTATAGTTTATTCTCTCTCTTTCATCTTCAATTTACTCGAATAATTTGAGAGGCCTTCAAATTGTTATTGTTAGTATTAGTCCACTTATAGATATGATAGTTAAAATTAACGATAAATTTTATAAATTTCTCCTGATTTTGTCACTTGTGTCAACATGCCTCTTGAATTTTAAAATGTGCACGTTTGCCCCTGAACTTTGTCACTTATGTCAACATGTCCCTGAGGTTAACTCCGTTAAGTTTTTTAACAGAAATGCTTATAAACACCCCTGATAATTGTCATTTGTGTCAATATGCCCCATAAACTTTAAAATGTACCTGTTTTGCCCCCCGAATTATGATGTCTCTAACTTTTTTCTCTCCATCTTGATTCTATCAGTTTTTTGAACGGAAATGTTGATATGGCCATTAAATTACTAATTATCTATGATATTTGAGGTTTATTGAATACCTTCTCTTCTAAAAATGTTAGTTAAGCACCAATTCCCAAAATATTAGTTTATTAGAGGCAATAAAGAGAGAAAAATAGGAGCAAATATGTATAATGTAATGAATTTTGTTAATCTTTTTTCTTAATATTTCACCTAGATAGAAGTGCTCGACATAAAACATGTTTATGCATTATATATATAGCATTTCTAAACTTAAATGCGTTCATGTCATTTATTTTATTATACATTTTAAAAAAAATCAACACAAACTTTGAGAAACCCATTAACTTAACAAAATTTAATGGTCAAAGATAATTAATAATTTAATGGTCATATTAACATCTTCTTTCAAAAAACTAGTAGAATCAAGATAAAGGGAGAAAAGTTGGAGATATATCATAGTTCGGATGGCAAAACATGTATATTTTAAAGTTCATATGGCATATTAACACAAGTGACAAAGTTCATGGGGTTTTTACAAGCAATTTTGTTAAAAAAAACTTAACAAAGTTAACCTCAGAGGGCATGTTAATATAAGGGACAAAGTTCAAGAACACAACATGCACATTTTAAAATTTATGGAGCATGTTAATACAAGTGGCAAAATTCATAAAAAATTTATAAAATTTATCTTAAAATTAATTCCGACGTTACCGAAGAAGACTTGTTCTAAAGGTACGGCAAAACAACTTATCACGTAGAAATTTACTTCTCCTATTTAATTTCTCTCTTTGTTTCTCAACTCTCTACTCACAAGTCACAAGGAAATCAAAATCTACAAGAGGCAGGTCACAGAGCTCACTGACACTTCTCCGCAGCTAGCTAGGTTAGGATGTTTAGTAGAGGGATTCGTTCCCTGATTCGAATCATGATTCGTGGTTCGCTACAGTATTTTTTCTCACAAAAAATTTACGCAAATCGAAAATGGTTCGAATCACATGGTTTGAATCCTCCAACCAAACGTCTTAATTTATGCTCGCCGTTACGATGCTTGTAATGTCCCAACTTGTTGGATGCCTATCAGGAGATATTTTGGACATCACAATGTGCAAAAAGTGGCTCAAAACGAAAACGAAGGACAAATAGTAAAATGGAGAATCTTTTACGTGTTATTTTGTTTCATCGTAAAAACAGTTAGTTTAATTATTACCGTCAGATTTATATAGATTTATATTAAAAATTTATAATGTGCTACAAAAATTATTGTCACTGTAAATTGTTAAAAACTTAGTCTAATAGTAAATACACTAGGTTCTTAAAAAATGATAAAATAATGAATTATTTTGCAATCCAAGCTCCACAAGAATGACACAAGCATGCAGTCCTGCAGCAACTTTAGTAACTAACTCACAAGTCATGTGTCCGTGGTACGAAGTGAACCCAAGTGAACCCTTTAAAAAACCTCTTTAGACTACATGATTAAACAGAAGTACTGTCTAATTAATTTCAAAGAGCTGTATATGCAGGGAACTTCCACGTGAAGTGGTAGAAACGTTTCTAGTGTCGGGAAAACTCACGTTTCCCATATTTGTGAGCCACATATTTATTATAACAATTATGTTGGGCTAGTGGGCTTTTATAAGTGGTCAAATTATCAGGGTACATAAGACTTATAATTGAGTATAGATTTAATAAGTGAATACTCTGATCTAATTAGATTTAATAAAATTCTACTGAAATAATATATAAAGACATATATATTATGGTCTCTAATAAGTTAAATTATTTAGCCGTTTTCTCATCTATCTCATCTAGAGAAAAATACCCCGTCAAGAAATTTTAAAAATTTGATTGAGGAAGACAAGATAATAATCAGTTCGTCAATTATCGTAGATTTCCGCTAGAGAATTAAATTGCTGCCATGAAAACAAATATTTATTTCTCACTTAGTTTTCTTAGTAATTTGACATGATGAATTTTATGAATATGGTGGTTAAAATCCATGTTTATGAATTAAAGCTAACATCTAATAATGAGAATTTTTTTTTTTCCTGAATGTTTCTAATAATTAGATTAATGCCAGAACATATACTTTACTCCAGCACTGCTTGCATAATTCACTGGACTGGTGGGGATTGGTTAGGAAGATCTCCATTATTGAACGAGGATTACAAAAGGTGGTACATGTGTTTGATGATTTGATCGTTGAAATTTATGCTTGGAATTATTCAGACGGCGTGCAATCATAAATAGTGATCTGTTTATAGATATATATATTTTTTGCTGAATCACTGTTTATAGATATGAAATTCTTTCAGTTCATTTCACCGATTCGAGTTTAAAATTTGAGTTTTGCTACAGTAAAAAGTTCTTATAAACAATCACATCTAACTTTTTTGCTACAGTGAAAAGTTCTCATATAAAATTACATCTCAACTCGAATCAGTAAAGTAAACGGGTCACTTTATAAGAGTTAATGATAAAATGATATCATCTTTTAGTGTTTGGAAATTCTAAAGTAATTGTACTCAGAAGTAGGTATACTCTATCAAGTAGTTACTGTATCAGTGACTAAGTTGATTCAAAATAGTAATTTAAATTAGAGTTTAAATTTTATGAGAAAAAACACCATAATAAAGTCTTTTAAATTTAATTTTTTTTTTGTAAGAAAATCCTGTTTAAATCACAGCCAGGTGGGTTTGAACCCGTAAAACAAACCGGCCCTAAAAATTTTACAAATGTGTGTCCCAGGCAGAAGAAGAGAATAAGAACAAAGATTATCATCTTTTGATTTAAAGCTCTATATTAATTTGGAAACAGTACTTGAACTTTCAGAATTGATTTTTCAAATAGGTATACTAATTAATGATCATACTCTAATACTTGTACCTAACAACATGAATTAAAGAATCTTAAATCTTATGAAAATTTTAAAAAGTACACTATACATGTTAGTTTTCTCAGTTTTTGCTACAAGATGGTTCGTGTCTTGTGACATGCGAAAGAGCATGTTGCTTGCTGATTTTTCTATCTTTTAGACTTTAGATGCGACTCTTAACGAGATTTATGAGATGTTTATTTTAAATAATTGTTCTTAATTTTGAACTATAATTCTTAATTTTTTATAACATTTTTCTTTCATAAAAAATTAAAATCATAAATTATAATTTTAAATATTGCAGGAGATAAGAGCCGGCTAAAGATCGAAAAGGGCAAATATTCTGTTATGACGTAAGCATTAAGGACCACTAGTGACCAGTTCCGTACGCTGATGGGGAGATTGCTTTCATATCTGTATCTCTATATCTCGATCTATATTGTTTTCACTTTCCACAAAACGTCACCGTTTTAGTTAGAAGTTCCCCCTAGCCTTTTTCCTTTTTCTTCTCTTTTCTTTTGCTTCTTTTTATGTTTTGGTTCTCCTTTAATTTTTCCTTTTGTCTTTTAGTCCCTTATCTTCTATTATTTCTTTCTTGCCCTCCCTTTTTTCTAATCCTTTATTTTACTCTTTTTTTGCCTTTTCCCCTAATTCTTATTTATTTTTTACTTTGGTCCTTTTTTAACTTTTTTCCTCCCTTCCTTAAAACTCTATTTTTTTTTCATTTTTTCCTTTCTTAATTTTATATTCAAAATTTATATGCTTTTAAATGCGTCTCATTTTTAAGCTTTGTTTTGAGAAAAAAATTATGTCCCTACGTCTATGCCTTATTTAGTTTCTTTAATTTGATGTTATTATGTGATTTTAAAATGTGATTTTCCTTTAATTTGCTTATGTTATAATTTCTTTCACATGTACTCGTGCTTAATTTTTTTTTCTTTTTTATTTTTGTTTTGCCAAAAAATTCTCTACAATGTAATCCATTTTTTAATGTACTTGTAAATACATTTTCACCGAGTGTTCTCATTAAAATATATTTTTTCAGTTGTGTCTTCATTTAATTTTTCTCTGTAATTTTTATTATTTTATTGGTGATACTTTTAAAGATGTTTTGTGTTATTTGTGTATTAACTAACTAAGATCTTTATTATTAAATGAATTAGAAAATAATAACATGGTAATCAAGACTTAACACACAAATTACTCTCTACGCACGTGAAATTTAACTAATAACCCAATAAGTGACAAATTATTCCCCTTCATGAAAATTGAGAAGATTAATGTATACATCAACAGAGAGATGCCAAGAGTAGAGAAATATTTCCTTTTTGTTTTGATTAATTAATTTAGTGCCAAGTGCTCATAGTTCTCGGTATCATATACATTTACTACTGCCCTTTATAAAAAGACAAGTATATACTTGTCAACTAACACAATCTTATTCCTTTAGTTCTATCAAACAATTGCTATAGTTGTCTTGGCTTATAGTTTACTCTCTCATACCCATCTTTAATTTACTAGAACGAACAAGTGCAACATCTTGTTTGGACTATTCTTATTAGGGTACCCGTTTTTCTTTTCGTGTATATTTATTTTCTATAGTAATTTTTGGTTATATATTGTACTAACAGAGTGTTACTGAATAGTTTAAAGCTGACCAAAGAGTATTTTATTGCCTGTTGGGTCTTACACTTTGGGTGCATTTAGAATTGGTTTTAAAATGATTTTATTTTCAATAAAAAGTAAAAATGAGATTGTTTTGAGAATCATTATGGGACCGATTCTGAAATTGTATTTGATTGATTTTTTAAGAGATTGTTTTGAGTATAATAAAAAAATGAAATCATATTTATTAATTAATATATTATAATATTATTGATAAGTACTAAAAAATAAAACAAAAAAGTGAAAATTTTTAACTATTTTTTAATTCTTTCACAAAAACCATTCTCACTGTTTTCGTTTTCAAAACATTTGCTAAACAAATTACATCGTTTCGTTTTCATTTTCATTTTTTGCTTATCGAAATACGTGAAAACCGTTTTTACGAACATTTTCAAACACGCACTTTGTATCTCTCTCTTTATTTCACCTCTTTCATCATTCTCTTTGTTTCTCACTCTCATCTCTCACTTATTACACCATCAAAACATATAAGAAGTAAATCACAAAGCTCACAGACACTGCTCCGCAGGCTGGCTATAAATTTTTTCTTCTGTATCTGTGTGCGGAAGAAAAAGAAGTGAATAAATATTACACTTAAAAAACAATGGCGTGCGCATCACATGCATGGGGCATTCAAAATGCAAACTTTAAAAAAGTAATTTGAAAATTCTAAACAACTTTCCCATTGCGTATATGTATGCTACAAGAACGTGGCTATATAATTAATTATGTAACTTGAAATAAACTAAGGACGTTCTTGTGCAGTTACTTAAATAGATTACAGTTATATTTTCGTTTTCCCTTTTCTGTCCACTGTGTAACATTAACATGCATTGTTCTTCCACCCAATATATATATATATATATATATATTAACACGTAAATACGAAAGGACATATATTATAATTTTTTTTATTTAATTCAAGAATACGGTAGAGGATTCACAGGAGAAAAACCGAAAGATTATTGGTCAGAGTACTATATATGTGTGTATTTTTGGTCACACACGAAAGTTTAATTCATGTATCGTAGGAAATTAAGGATGGGATAATATTAATTCCGGCCCCACGTAACGTCTGCCCAATGTTTTGTTCAGCTGCCATTTATGACTATAAACTATAGTAATGAGAAATTGACTTAATTGCAAAAAATAACATAATAATAATAGCTAATTACTTTGCTTATCGCATATATATATATATATATATTGTTCCCGTTGAACGTTGAACTTTTGTCTGCATGAATGTTAGATAAAGTGTCGCTTTAACTATTAAACAATGCAGAAGAAAAGTCGAGCCTCATGATATTTATTGGTCAAAAGCATATGTAGCTTATATCCAATAGCGTTACGTACTCATATACGTAGGTTTGTTCATGCAACTTATTTGAAAATCATTTTCTACCCAAAAGGAAACAAAAAAAAAAAAAAAAAAAAAAAAAACCCTTATTTGAAGATCATGAAGTTGAGTGATAAATCTCTCTCTCTCTCACACACAATTATGGCTTGGATTTGTGATTGATCAAATATGTGATATCTGATAATATATATATATACACACACAAATACATATACATATATATATATATATCTGTATTTGTGTGTGTTATACTCTTCAATACCGGTGGGAAACCTTTTTCTTTCTATAAAGTGTGGGCAAATATTTATGCACCCAAGCGTTGAATAGGAAAAAAAAAATTAATTAATTTTATAGTTTGCTCATAACACGAGATAAATCAAAAGCGTTTAGAATTTTGCAATCAAAGCCGAATGAGACATGACCAATGTTTGTTCTCGGAATAGAGTCTAGATAAAAGTTAAAACATGCATTAGCAATTAAAAGTGTCAGTCGCCGCCTAATTAACCTTATGGCTTATACTTTTTGACTAAAGAATATATATATATATATATATATGTGATGTGTACTGATAAGTTGTCAATATTTATTACAGCATACTTTTTCTTAACAAATAGGATAATTAACACATATAGTTCTTAAACTATTTATTAGGTGTCAATTTGATCTTATATTTTTAATTTTGGCGAAACAAATTCTTTGATATTCATATAAGTAACCGTACACAATTTGATTTGTAATCGTGCTTCATATAAGGCATAACAAATAAGGCCCACTATCATGGAAAACCTTGTTCCTTGATATTCTTTTTACATAATTTTTTGGAGAGATTCTTTAGCACGCCTAACGTAATAGTAGGTTAAATTTTTTTAACCGTTGAACCTGCATATTTTTTTTTTTTACGCGTTTTTATGCAGATTTAATAGACAAAAAACCTGACATACCAATATATTAACGTATCAGAGAATGTCTCCATTTTTTATTAGCCCAGGGAATTCTTTGTAATCGTGCTTCATATAAGGCATAACAAATAAGGCCCACTATCATGAAAAACCTTGTTCCTTGATATTCTTTTTACATAATTTTTTGGGGAGATTCTTTAGCACGCCTAACGTAACAGTAGGTTAAATTTTTTTAACCGTTGAACTTGCATATTTTTTTTTACTTTTACGCGCTTTTATGCAGATTTAATAGGCAAAAAACCTGATATACCAATATATTAACGTATCAGAGAATGTCTCCATTTTTTATTAGACCCAGGAAATTTAAATTTTAGCTCACAACAATAAAAGAGGAATGTGGATTTTTTTAATCTATTTACATTCTTTAGTACTTAAATTCAGAGCTCGACACATTAGAAAAAACTCATACATCTATTAAATACCAAGTGAGTTAACCTTAATTGGTAAACAAAAATATTGATTGAGCGCTACGTTATGCATGCAGTCCTCAAGTGGAAAGAATAAACAATTATGAATGTTATCGTTATCTCCCAATAAATTTACTCTCATCGCAATGCAAAAGTAAGAAAATTACCCATAGAGAAATATGATGAGTTTTTATTTTTATTTTTTTTATTTATATAGTATGAGGTCTATGACGTTTATTATATTAAAAAAAGAATAAAATTACTATGATTCTAACTTTAATTAACACATGGACACATTTATGCACCCAATCACATGAGTTATTTATTTATTTATTTAATGTGCATACTCATTATTGAGACTTTGTAAGGGAGTCTTATTAAATTGTAGTCTCATTACTTTGTTTTAAGGGAAACTTCATTCAGATCTGTATTATAGTTTCGAACTTATCTAAACATGTATAAAAGAGCAAAAAAAAAAAAAAAAAGTTAGTTTCTCTTTTAGCCACATGTCAATATCTCATTTTTACTCTTTTATTTTATGTTAACTTCTCTTTTTTACACTTTTGTTTTTATTTCTTATTTTTTTTCTTTACTTTTTCTTACTAATCTGTTTCTTATCTTTTTCGTAATTAAAATAATTCCTTTTAAATACATCACTATTTAATATTTTTTTAGAAAAAATACCTGAATAACTTTAATTTTTATTTATGTGACTTTTTTAAATACTTTTTTTCTCCTTTACTTCAATTAATGTACTTAGCTTTTAAAGAATGTCACCTATTTTAATATAGAATCAAACTGACAAAGTTATTTCATGTGTGTAACACATGACTTAACTAGTAGGCTCCAAAGTATTTTTAGTCTGAGACAGCCTAGCTCAAAGTTATTTTCTTTGAATTATTATTTCTTTAAAATTACCCTTAAAATGTTCAATTGAGTCGGCCCAACCTTGGACTGTCAGGCTTGAGGACCAGACTGAGCCTTCTTTCCTCCTTTTACGGTAAAAGTCAGGCCGACTCAAAAATCCTCTTCGGACTGTTAGGCTAGGACCAAAAGGGTCGAACTTTCACCTCTTAGTAAGTTCAGTGATAATATCCCGAATACCTAGTTTAGTTTTTTTTTTTATTTTTTTATTTTGGAAAAAGAATACCTCGTTTAGTTTTTAGTTATGAGGAAAAAATGATAAAAAAAAGCCATGCTAATGTAAATTACATTAGGCTTTATTCAGTTCGCCGATTTAAATTTTCAATTTGAGATGATATGTAACTTCATGGGAGAATTTTTAATTGTAACAGAAAAAATTAGATATAACTTTTTGTGAAAATTTTTATCTATAACAAAATTAAAATTAAAAATTAAAATCGGTAATTTAAACGAGGCATTAATATGTTAGGCCCCGTTCATTTCACCGATTTGAGTTTAAAATTCGAGTTTTGCTACAGTAAAAAGCTTTTAGAAACAGTCACATCTAATTTTTTTGCTAGAGTAAAAAACTCTCACATAAAATTACATCTCAACTCGAATTAAAAACTTGAATCAACGAACTAAACGGACCCTTATTTTCTTTACGCGTGGGAACGTAGATTTCTTTACATGACGAAAAAGAAGGTTAAATTCAACCTAAGTCGTGACATAAGGCATTTGGACCAGCTGCGATGTCTCAAGTACAATTTTTTTAATCACGAGCTTAATTATAACAAAGTTTTGGAATCATACCCATCGTACGACTTTCCAGGATGTGATTCAATCTTTGACAAACATTTTCCAAGTAAAAAAATAAAAAATTCACAAATCGACATTAAGCGATAAGGATGTGATCCAATCTCAAATCTCAAGTCATATTCTAATAAAAACTACCAAATACAATAGAAAATTACTCGACAACTCATCGCCACTAATACATTAAAAAATAACAATAATAAATAAATAAAAAGGAGAAGCATGTGTTCCAGGTGAATAGACAATTTCCGCATCTGGGTTTATTGAATATTATTATTCAAAGGTCAAATTGTGTACAATTACAGTGACCTTGCAAACCAACTGCTTAGCTCTAACCAGCTATTGGGTATTGTTGTGAAGATTCACCGTATACTAGAAAGTACATTTTTTAAAATATTTTTTATTATAGCTTTGGTATCCAGTTTTCTTCTGGCTTCTCTCAGAAAAGCTAACATTTTGTACTCAAAAGCTTCAATCTTTTTGCCATGGCGGCCAACAATCTTGTTGTTTTCTTCATTCTTGCAATGGCCTGTTTCGGGTTACTGAGATTTTGCGAGTCCAAGCTTCCCCAAGATGAAGGTGAGACCTTCTTTTGTCGTTTATAGTGCGGTGGTAAAGAAAAGAAAACGCTTGTTTTTTTTTTTTTTTTGTCGTTTATAGTGCGGTGGTAAAGAAAAGAAAACGCTTGTTTTTTTTGTGTGTGTGTGTGTGTGTGTGTGTGTGTGGGAGAACTCTGAACTTGGGTTGTTGTTCAAAGTAATCAATGGCTAATTTATTTTGCTTATACCGTGTATTTATTTTGGCCCGAATTTATGTCGGTCAAGTTTAAAGTTAGTGGTCACACGTACTCATATGGCGTATATTTGAACTATATATAACTATGAAAATATTATTCTCCTCAGGACTCTAATTATGTTTGGATTGCCAATTTTAGTGTTTTCACATTAGGCTTTTAGTAACTCTGAAGTGGAAATGTAATTCTTTTTCACAATTGGTAAGTAATCTCATAAGACATCAGAGCAGCTTGCTCTAAAGTTAGTAGAAAGTAGACCAGATTTGTGATTCACGTTTGGATGCATAATTATTAGGTTTTGAGTATCAATCACTTGGTAAGAAGATGTCCTTTAAAGAAGGAAAAAGAAAGAAAAGATATGCTAATACGTGTAGAATGGGTTCCTGAGATTCTGCAGTTACACTTCTTCACAAAACGCAGTTGTAATATGCTCTAAGTGGGCCAATCGCCCATCTAGTATTTTTGTTACTTAGGAAATGACCTGCTCTTTTTTGTTTGGGCTGCCCTTTGTAATATTGATGAGTATGACTTTTCAAACACTCACAATAACCTATTATGTGGATTTGTAACTTCTGGTTTCAAAATTGTAGGCAATCATGTTGATTAGTTTTATTGATGATGGGTCGTTTCCTAGTAGCTTAAGTTTTTAGGAGAATTTCCGGTGGTTCGGAATTCGTGCCTCCAGAATCGTACTCTCTAACTTATTACACGTTGGGCTGTGTGAATTTACATCCTTTTTGCATTCCTTATAGTTTGAATTCACATTTCACTTTCCTTGTTTTGGAATTTGGGCATTGTTCAAGCCCACAAAGGGATTGGGAGTATTAGAGTATAAAAACAGATTTTGGACCACTTCCTATCAAGCTTAAGCTTTTGAGAGAAATAACAAACCAACATAATTCACTAGTCTAGGTGGCTTCCTTTGCTTTCTCTGAGACTTGCACTTTGTCAGAGGTGGCGGTTTAGATACATTGCCAGTGTTGGACCACCTCTTTATTTGTTTAAGCTTTTAAGAGAATTGATGAACAAACATATATTTACTAGTACACATAGTAATTCTCGTTGTTGATGTATTCGCTATATATATTTTCTTTTATATGTTGAGTTATTCATGTTATACGACTTTGTCATCTAATGTAGCTTTTTTGGTTTAATGATTATGAATAGTTGACGCTCTTGCTCAAATAACTAGTACAATGGGTTCAACATTTTGGGAGTTTAATGCCACCACTTGCGACATTATAGCGGTTGGACTAACAAGAGAGCCACCCCAGGGATCTGAGGGTAACATTGGTTGTGATTGCACCTTCGAGAACAATACCGTCTGTCATGTTTTAAGCATGTACTGTTCCTTCATTGTTTACGACATAATATTACATTGATGAGTTATACATAATCTACATATTGTTGAGGTTTTTGCTATGCGTGAAATTTCTGTATCAGTTTATACTGGTTAGATATTGGCGTGCAATGAATGAACTCTTGTTATCTTTCCATATCTCATGTAAATTTAGACAGACTCTGCATAGTTTCATGTCCAGTGTAACGCCTCAACCCCCCACGGGGTCCGCCTTGCGGGACTCCGGCATAGTCGGGTCTTGTACTCGTTACTCATACCAATACTTGACTGAAGAACCTTATAAGGAGGGAGGTCTTGGGTTCAACTGTTGGGGGACGTGAAGAAATCCCTGAGGGTTGCTAAGTGCCCAGAGGGGACAGTACGTATGAGTAACGAGTATAAAACCTGACTATGCCGAGAGTCCCGCAAGGTGGACCCCAAGGGGGGTTGAGGTGTTACATCCAGTAAGTGCAAGTTATGTCAATTCATACAATTTTTGATGATGATACATTAGTTTTGATATAGATTTGCTCTAAAATGCGTTAGTGATAGTCATGAGATATTAGGAATGAGAGTATAGTTTGTTTTAGTCTTGCTACAATATGAGAGTATTCTATAATTGTGAATGAAGGCCGCCACAAATTCATTTCAATACAGAGTATATTCATTGTGAAGTATGTAATATATTGCCCTCTTCCTAATGTTAAAAGTATCAAAATCCCATCTTTGACAGAGTACTCAAGGGTTATAGTCTACCTGGCAAGCTTCCACCTCAATTGAGTAAACTTCCTTACCTCAAAGAAATGTACGAACAGTTGGAATTGCATTTTAATTTTTGTTGTCTATTTTTCTTCAATTATTATTTATCTTTAAGTTATGTACTCTTTTCTCTTTTCCTCTTTGCTCAGCGATTTTGGTTTTAACTACCTGAATGGTACGATACCACGTGAATGGGGTTTGACGAAATTGACTAACATGTAAGCTCTTTCATCCTTTCCTCTGTTATAGTTTGATTTAATTGTTCCATTGCAAGTGAACCAATATAATTTGCAGCTCTATCCTTGTTAACCGCTTATCCGGAGAAATTCCAAAGGAGTTGAGCAATATTACTACCCTCACATACGTGTAAGTTCTTAACTTTCCTTTTGCTCCGTTATTTGCATCTTTCAACCTATGGAAATTAGTTGTAATGTTGATTGAGGTCATTGTGAGTCATAAAACTAGCTTGTTCTCTCTCTCTCTCTCTCTCTCTCTCTCTCTTAAATGATCTGTGAAATGCTGACATTTTTCCATCTGCTGATCGAGAAATTTTCATTTCCATGTTCCATAATCGTATCATTTGTCACTTTGATAATTTTTTCCTGTAAATAATCAATCAGATGTCTGGATGCAAACCAATTCTCTGGAACTATTCCTCCTGAGCTAGGGAGATTGCCCAACCTGCAAAGTTTGTATGAAAATTTTCTCCTTTCAACTTCTTCTTCCTCTTTTTATTTTTTATTTTTTTATACAGTCAACAGTCAACATATTCTAAAGGATAAAATGAATGTTATTCAGTGGCTTTGGTATTTTAATCGCAGGTTGCTATCCTCGAATCAGTTCACTGGAAACTTGCCAACGACATTTGCTGATCTAGAAAATCTGACAGATTTGTTAGTACTTATCATATCTCAGCACCTTTAAGGCCTCTGGTTAGTACACTTATCTAGTATGTGCATTTGTTGTCCAATGCAGGAGGATGAGTGATAATAACTTCAGCGGAAGCATACCTGATTTTGTACAGAATTGGAAACAACTGCAAAGATTGTAAGATCTTTAGTTTCTTTTCCAACATTTTTCTAGTGAAGTATATTTGTTTTAAGTTATTTATATTTATGCTTAATTCTTTTGGTGGTGTTCAATGTTGCAGAAACATGGAAGCAAGTGGACTTGAGGGACCCCTCCCGTTAAATATATCTCAGTTGACCAAGTTGGAAGATTTGTGAGTAAAACATATTTTTTTTAATTATTTTTCTAAAAAAATTTATTCATTTCAGTTACAAGCTTTATACATTCTTTTTATCTGTTTGTCAAATCTAGTGTTTCCCTTTTCCTCTTATGGGGTCATATTCTATCTTTGAATGTAGGCGGATTAGCGATATGCGTTCTCCAGGGCAGAACTTTCCGATGATAAGAAGCATGGGAAGCTTGACAAGATTGTATGTTCAGGGTTCATATAATCAAATATCAAGAAGAGTGATTTTATGCCATCCACATTCATTTGTGGTTTATATAATGCAATTTAGTTGTAAACTTTAGGGTCTTGAGGAACTGCAACATTTCTGGAGAGATCCCATCATACTTCTGGACAATGAAGAATCAGGATACAGTGTGAGTAAAATCTAAGATCTGATGCGCGCAATTTTTCCAGATTTTAATTTATACGTCATGGATATATACGTATAACACCATGCAAGCTCCTTATCTTTTTGGCTCTCCTTATAGTCTCATTAAAGCATGTTGTTCAAACTATTGAAGTTTTAATGAGCCTGTACGAGAATGATGTTGCTATTGTTTATCCCTGTTGTTTTACTCTCTTATTATTCTGTTTTGCTTCTTGTTGGGTTTAGAAGATGTTAGATGATGTAGTTCATGTTATTACAAAGTTTCTTTTCCAGAGTAAAACTGTCTTCAACATGCAAATTGAATGATATATTACCGAGTATAATCTTTAAATTAGGAAGATTTTAATTCTATGCAATTTGGATCTGTCATTAACAGGGATTTCAGTTATAACAAGTTAGTTGGTGAAATTCCTGAGACATCAGACTTGGAGCGTATGCAATTCCTGTAAGTGCCATGTTTTCTGATCGCATAATAAATATGATTTGGCATTACAAACTATTCATGCATCCACTCAAGTTTATTGCTTGCATTTATACCTTGCGTTTTGTGCTTCATTTGTTTAGTGTTTTGTCTTCTACTTCAGATTTTCTAGAATCTAACTACAATTAGGTGTTGCTTTTTGTTAGCTTTTTGACCGGCAATATGCTAAGTGGAAACATTCCTGATTCACTCTTGAGGGATGGAACCAGTATGTATGTTTCTTGTCTATATTTCTTTTGATGTATTTCAAATTATTATTCTTTTGCTTTAAGTATATATGCGTTACCTTTTATTCCCACCGACATCATTTTTCTGGCCAATATTGAATTAATATGCGTTATGCTACTATATCATTTTTTTTTCCTGTTCTAATAGATAACATTTAACATGTATGGTTCCATACAGCGACCTTTCATACAATAACTTCACATGGCAGGGACCTGAGCAACGTACTTGTCAGGGTAGCATGTCAGTATTTTATTTTGATACAATCATTTGTTGTATTTGAAGATGAATCTGCATATGGGTTTTGAACTAATCGTCATTTCATGTCTTACTTAGGAATCTAAACCTCAATTTGTATCATAGCTCTTCGACAGAAGATAACTTGTAAGATGCTCTTTCTCTTAATTTTTGTGAGTTTCTTTTATGGTCTCATTGTTTCCAAGGTTCCTCCAAGGATGCTGAGGCTCAATGGGGTCAATTTTCAACAAGTGCTTGGTATATATTTTGAGACTAATAGATTTTTCTTTTTCACTATCTCAGAAGAGCTCTTCCATGCTTGAAGGATCTTGAATGCCCACGATGTAAGGAAATGCTTACATGTTCATAACATTACAGTCTTATGATGCATACTTTCAAAGTCTCATTGGAAGTATTCTTGATTTTTTTTTTTTTATAGTTATATTTATTATTATTATTTTTTTTAAACTTTCATGAAAAACTGAGAGGACATTCATATACGAGAAAATGCATTTCAATGGTTTTGGTTAGTTCAATAAATACTGCTTGAAGCATTCTGACCTTTGCTTCAGAGAATATTTTGCAATTGAAGAAATGTAAACTGCAAAAAGTTTGGGGTCTATTTACTTATTAGTCAAAATGTTGCATGGTCATTGGTATATTACTCAAGGTTTCTTCCTTATGTAATCTCGTTGTATTTCTTTTAAGGCAGATTCAACTTGTTGGCATGTTAATAGTGGCGGAGTGGCTTCTTCCATCAAGGAAAACAACAAAGAAGTTGTCTATGAAGGAGATGGAGAAGTTGAAGGTGGCACCGCAAAATATTTTCTAAATCAAGGGAGTTATTGGGGATTCAGTAGTACTGGAGACTTCATGGATGATAATGATTACCAAAATACACGCTATGTTGCTACTCTAACGTCATCGAATCTCTCTGATTTATATAGAACGGCGCGGATATCTCCAATTTCACTCACTTATTTTCACCGTTGCTTAGAAAATGGAAATTATTCAGTGAACCTCCACTTTGCAGAGATACAGTTTACAAATGATCAAACATATAAGAGTCTTGGGAGGCGCTTTTTTGATATCTATCTTCAGGTGCATAACATAATCTTGAAATTATAGACATTTCAGGTTCAAATTTTGTGTAATCTGAACACGGAGCAACAATTGTTGCAGGAAAGATTAGTGCGCGAGGATTTTAACATTGAAGATGAGGCCGGAATGGCACAAAAGGCACTAGTACTAAAATTGCATAACGTCACTGTGACAAATAATGCATTGGAGATCAGATTATTATTTACCGGCAAAGGTACAACGAGGATTCCTACAAGAGGAGTGTATGGGCCTCTTATATCAGCCGTTTCTGTGATTTCCGGTGAGTCATTCTTATGGATATGATTCTTCCTAATCCCACATTACAAGTTCTAACTTCTATGGATGTGCTTTTAACATAAAGGTCTATAAATTTAACGCCGACAATAGTATTTTCTTGTTAATTAATTGACCAACTATTGGCTGCACAGCATGTAACATGATAATACCCAGATCAAAAGAACAGCAAGTCTTTTTGCTGTGTCCCAGCAGATGATTACACTTTGTGAGCAGTCTTTTTTTTTTCTTTTTCTTTTTAGTCATATACTATAGATATTAGCATATCTTCCTATGTTTCACACGTTTAAGTCTTGTCATCTGGTCGTAACTATTAAGTAGGTGTTGGTTATTATGGTAAAGGGTGTGATAGGGGATTGAGAGGTTATCAAATGAAACTGTGATCGGCCATATTTAGCCTATGCTCTTGCTCTTGTATGCTTGACCTGTTTAATTTGCGCTTTTGGCAGAGTCCAAGAAATGCTCAAATGGTGGAAAGAAGGAAACAAGTCATATAATCATCGGCGTTGTAGTAGGATCACTCTGCCCGTTCTTTCTCATCCTAGGAATTCTTTGCTGGAAAGGCTGCTTCAAAGGAATAAACACGAGAAAACAAGGTGCAGTTACATAAAAATGTTATTCCAACTAATTGATCCCCAATGATTGCTTAAATTCATGCATGGTTTATTGATCTTTAATTATTTGTTCCACAATCTAAATTTCAAGAACTGAACACGCATAAATTTAAAACTAAGAGTGAATATTTCGTCTGCATATTGATTGGATAGCCCTTTTGGGGTGAGATCATCATGCTGATAAATTTGTGTGGCATATGAGCACTGTAAAGCAATAAGTTAAAAAGAATTCTAACGAGATCCTTGATTTAGTTCTTCCTTTGTGCCACCTTGGACAGATTTTAAAGGGCTAGAAATGCAGACAGGAACTTTTACCTTAAAACAAATAAAAGCTGCCACTGATGACTTTGACTATGACAATAAGATTGGAGAGGGTGGTTTTGGGCCTGTGTACAAGGTAATTTTTTGTGAAACATTTGTCTTTTTATACTTTCCTCAATTCATTTCGGATATCTAATTCTGATCATGGGTTGGAGTGCAGGGTCAACTACCTGATGGGACGGCTATTGCAGTTAAGCAGCTCTCATCTCAATCAAGGCAGGGAAACCGTGAATTCTTGAACGAGATAGGCATGATCTCTTGTGTGCAGCATCCTAATCTTGTGAAACTTCATGGATGTTGCATTGAAGCAGATCAGTTGATGCTAGTTTATGAGTACATGGAAAATAATAGCCTTGCACGTGCTTTATTTGGTGAGTTTGATGGCCTGTACTAGACCACATAAAATTTTGAAACTCAATTCAAATAGAGTTCAGGTTCATTTCAAATTTGGCCTTCAAAGAGTAGGGATTGTCTCACTTTGTCTCATACAATTTCAAATGGTACAAAACTGCCCTCTTAACTTATCGTAAATTGAAACTTTGGTACTTCTGTCAATAAAACTACATTTTTCTAACGGTTTTAAGTGCGTGTGGGGTCATGTGAGTCGTTGGTGAAAGGCAATAGGAGGGGGTGTGCGAAGCAGTTGTTGCGAGCGAAGGAAGAAGCGACACTTAGGGTTAGGGTGTTGAAGAATTTGTGATTTTTTCTCCTAATTTCTCAAAATCTCTTAAGTTATTTTGTTTAAATTTAGTTATTGCCCTTTATAAACTAGTCACGTGATGACATACGATTAACTTTGTTAAAAAATTGACGCCACAGTGCCGAAATTAGCAAAATTATAACTATCATAAGCTCCGGGGACAGTTTTGTGGCATTTTAAGTTGTAGCGTACTAGCGTGCAAATTGAGACAACAGTTATAATTCAGGTACCAAATTTGAAATTAACCCTGGAGTTAGTCATGTTCTATGACAAGATAAGAACAAGATTTTGAGTTGTGTTAGAGGATTTGGGTTATTTCTACTCTTTCAGTAATTGGGTCCTTTAAGATTGTACTTATTGCATCATTCATAGGTCGAGGAAATCAGCTTCGATTGGATTGGCCAACAAGGCACAAGATTTGTATCGGAATAGCAAGAGGTCTAGCTTTTCTTCATGAAGAATCCAGACTAAAAATTGTTCACAGAGACATAAAAGCTACTAACGTGCTGCTGGATGCTGACTTAAATCCTAAAATATCTGATTTCGGGTTGGCGAGGCTTGATGAAGAGGAGAAGACTCACATCAGCACCCGAATTGCTGGGACCATGTTAGTTTTCATGCCTTTTTATCTCCATTGCCATATTTATATAAGATGGCTTCACATTTAGAACCAATCCCAAATTTTTGGCAAAATTAAGATCTCATGAAACTTGACTCGTGATTTGCAGAGGATATATGGCGCCGGAATATGCGCTATGGGGTCACCTCACCTACAAAGCAGATGTTTACAGTTTTGGAGTTGTGACCTTGGAGATTGTCAGTGGCAAGAACAATAACAACTATATGCCGAGCGATGATTACGTTTGTCTTCTAGACTGGGTACTTGATCAACTTCATATCCCTGCATATCATTTTCATTGTCAAATAGTTATTGAGGAAGAAATTATTGCATGACAAACAATGTAACTCCTACGGTTGATATTGAGAAAATAAGTTAATATTGCAGGCCTGCCATTTACAACAATCTGGAAACTTTATGGAACTGGTTGACGAGAACTTAGGCACTGAGGTAGACAAAAAACAAGCAGAAATCATGATTAAAGTCGCACTTCTCTGCACAAGCTTGTCCGCTTCTCTTCGGCCAACAATGTCCGAAGTGGTAAGCATGCTCGAAGAAAGAACGGCTGTTCCAGAGGTGATCCCGGAACAAAATATCGGCAGTGCTGGAGATTTGAGATTCAAGGCCATGAAAGACCTCCACAAGCAGAGGAAAGATCAGAGTTTTAGTGGAAGCCAGACCCGGAATTCGACTGCCGCTCATACATTCTCCTCTTCCTTTCCTGGTTTGTATGAAATAAACACACAGTCCACGTCTTCTTCACCACCCTGAGAGCTGTCCTTATTGTCACCCCGGGTTACTTAATTCTGTACTATAATTATTTATTATTATTATTATTATTATTATTTTCCCACTTTTGTTGTTGTAGTAGGAGAGTAGAATGTGACTTGTAAGAAGAGTTTTTGTTTGCCTTTGCCTTATATTTCAGATCAATTATTTGTACATACTTCTTGAACATAATTAGTACGATGAAAGTAGGGGCTCGAGTACTTATTCAAAAAATATTTTTCAACGTTACTGTCATTGTCACTGTGGTGTCTTGTAATCTTATGTCCTACTTTCAGCAATATTATAAATCAAGAAATTGTAGGGTAAAGGGAAAAAAATGACATGAAACCGATTACACAAAGGAATTCCTTGTATCATTGTTGTACTCATTTATAGCATCCTCAATGTAAATAAACCACGTTGCGTGGTAAACATGAAAATGAACCAAAAGCATGATATTAATTTATAATCCATGAAAGAAAAATGTTGCGGAACCTTACATTGCGTTCAGAACTGAAGCAAAACGATTTTATAATTCCGTTATTTTGAACCAGGCACAATTTGTCGTGTTTTTTTTTTTTTTTTTTTGGACATCTTAGACGGGGAATTAATTTGCTGTATGAATTTCTAGAACACGGAACTGTCAAACTGACAACTTGCAATCAAAAACATTTTCAGCACAGCAAACACGTATTTACGAGAAATTATTCAGTAAATTGAGTGTATCATTTAATTTTATTTATTTGGTATACCAAGATAAGTATTTAACGTATTTTACGTTATTTTGCTCAACATATTACACAAGATAAGTACATTAGTATTAAAACCATCAATTCGCATATTTATATCAAAAATAATTTTTTTGAAGGGCAAAAAATATTTGATATTAAAAAAGTTTGAAAAATGCAAATCTAATATATTAGCTGGTTTACGTTAATTTTACTATAATTAAAATGTCATCCAATATTTTCTATAAAAAAGTCCGTCAGTATCATTTTGCGTAGTTGAAAAAAAAAAAGGGATGGGTCACTCTATTACTCGTTGCTCATCTATTGGAGCAGGGTGCTTCTCATGGTTACCTTTTGTTTTTCTTTTCAATCCACGTTCTGCCAAATTATGTTTGGTGGAGGGATTCGTTTCCTGATTCGAATCATGATTCATGGTTTGTTACAGTATTTTCTCTCACAAAAAATTCACGTAAATCGAAAATAATTCGAATCACATGATTTGAATCATCCAACCAAACGTCCACAGTGTTCCTTTTTTCTATAATAAAAAAAACTTAAAAGAAAATGAACTTTAAGGTAATAGGTTTCCTAAATTCAAGCGTAGAAACAATGTTCATAAATAATTAAGAATATTATTATTTAAATTTAATTAACATTGAAGATTTGGTGGAGTATTTATGACAATTATAACTAAACAACAAAAGTTAAAAAAAAAAAAAGAAAAAGAAAAAGAACATTAAAAAAAAGATCATTAAAGTAGATTGATATGGATAAAATTATACAAATATCAATAATTTATTAGACGGGTGTACCACGTTAATAAAATTACGTGATACACTTAGGTCCCGTTTATTTCGTTGATTCGAGTTTAGAATTTGAGTTTTGCTACAGTAAAAAGTTCTCACAAATAATCACATCTAACTTTTTTACTACAGTAAAAAGCTCTCACATAAAATCACATCTCAACTCAAATTAAAAACTCAAATCAACGAACTAAACGGGTCTTTAGTGTACTGAATAATTCATTTTGAATAGATTAATTTTTATACCTATCCTTGTTTTTATTAGTCCAAATAAACCGAATTTTCTTAATAAACTAAATTATAAATTAACGACGTGCACGATTCTTTCTCTGCGTTTCTGCTTTTTTGAAAAGTACATGGTGGGCGTTGGTATGTTTGAAACCCAGAGTAAATAAGCATTACATTCCCTCAACCCAATATATGTTCACACTAAATATAAAATTTAACCACGTGTCATAATTGAAATTTAATCTCATTAATTATTATATATTTTTTATTAACCAACAAATTTTGAAGACGATCCAAAACACGAAACAAGGTAGGAAAACTAAGCCAAAAATCCGGAAAGACCAACGAAGTCCTCATTTATTTTATAAATTTAAATTTTTAATTTAAATTAAAATGTAATTTTTTTTAAAATTTTTTTTTAATTATAATAAAAAAATAAATATAATATTTTTTAAAAAAATTTAATTATAAAAATTTAAATTAATAAAATAAACGAGACTAAAATGATCACTTCACATTAGTTTCGATCACAGTACAGCTCCTCCATTCCTGCATGAATGAAGACGCAATTCAACACCAACTGACTACGCAACATGTCCGCTTCACATATACAGACTTTTCAAAATCAAACTGCTCGAGTTTTTTATGTGGACTTCTCAAATTATTAATTTATGCATTAATTTTCACAACCGTATTATTGGTTAGTTGACAACTTGACGTACGTAAATATCATCATGTACTAATTTGCACGGTCCTAGCCCATTAATTAATTATGAGCGTTGGTTTTGAGAGCTACGTGTTCAAATCGTGTCTACGATATTTCTCCGTATTCAATTTTGGTGGCTAGAAATTATCGTTATATATAAATTAGTTGAGCTCCAAATGCTACACGCGTGAGGAGTAATTCGCGTGTGTTGAATTTTAATTATTATGTTATTATTATTTTTAATTTACTTAATAATAAAGATCTTAGTTAGCTTAATTAATACACAACCAAACACAAAAATCTCTATAATTATCGCCATTAAAATAACGAGGATTACAAAGAAAAAAAAAATTAAATAGTACAAAAGTAAACAAACAAACAAAAAAGTTTAAGCACAGGCACATAAAAAATAAATTATGTTAATAAGAGTAAAGTAAGGGAAAAAATATATTTTAAAATCACTCAATAGAAAAAAAAATATTAGAGAGAATGCACCATTAAAAAATAATAATTACTAATAACAAGGCGTAGAGAAATACATGCCGTAATAAAGAAATAAATAATACAGAAAAAAAAAATTTTAGGGAAAAAGCAAAAAAAAAAAAAATTACAGGACTAAAAAAATGGTGAGGGCGTGTATGGTTTCGATCAAAAAGGGAAGAAACAAAAACAAGACCAAAATGAATAAATAAATAAGTTTTAGAATAAAATGAACAAAAACAAAAAAAAAAGTTTCAAGGTAAAAATTAAAAAAAAAAGAAAAAAGAGGACTAAAATAGAGAAATAAATAATTTTTTGGGCAAAAAGTAAAAAAAAAATATAGGACTAAAAAAAGAGGGGGCGGGGGGTTACGGTTTTGATCAAAACATGAAGAATAGATAATTTTTTAAGACAAAATATAAAAAGAAAAAAAAATAAAACAAAGGACTAAAAAAAAAAGGTAAGGGGGAGTTTAGACCAAAGTATTGAAATCCCTTTTTGGTCAAACCGTGCAATATTATTCACACTTATATATATAAAGATGGATTACACACACACACAAGGAAGCAGCGCTAGCTACTTAGAGCATAAATAGACTGAAATTCTCTTCATGCGTGGCTTGTTCAATCAGCTTATAATCCACGAAAAACAAGTTCCAAATATGTTGATCTTTACCAAGTGGCCGTATCTTCTCTGTTTCGTTTTGTGGAGTTGCTTTGGACTCCTTACATGTACTTCTGATAATCCTCCACTGGATCCTGACGAACGTAAGTATGAACCAGTTCTTTTTTTCTTTTTTTTTTTCACACAGATCAATTATATATCAGCTTTTAATAATTTTATATTTCAGGAACATATAATATATATATATATATATATATATGTTTCATTTTGAGAAAAAAGTGAAATAAGGATCCAGCTATTAGCGCAAGCGACCATATATATATATACATATATATATATATATGTATATATGTATGTATACATACATATATAATTCCTATACCAACTAGTTTTCCATCGATAAAACTTATTGCCATCATTTATATTTATTGTTATTTTTTATTCTTGTTTTTTATCCTCCATTTATCTTTTGTTTTGTTCATCTCTCTCTTAGCTCGGCATTTTAACTCCTTAAACTTTGTGGTGGTTCTAAATTAGTTTTCTTTACGTATGGTTGTTAAATTTTAAAATTATTGTTGGCTTATTTCTTAACAACTTAAATTTTTAGGATGTATTAGTAAACTAACATGGTCTCAGAGCGAGAGATTCTGAGTTTAAATTTCTGTAATTATACTCTTTATTCTCTTTTAAATTGACACACATGTTGGGTTTTTAATATATATCGGGCTTAAATATTTACGTGGGGCTTTTCAATTAATTTACCCATATGATTGCTCATTATTTAGTGCACACGTGAGGGGGAGTGTTAAAGAATAAAACTATTGTTGGCCAACCTCCTAATAGCTTAAGCTTCTGAGATGGATTGGTAAACTAACAATGACAATGTAAATTAAGGTGATGCTCTTAGCCAATTGCCTGTTTTTGCATATAAAATTTCCAGAGATTGCCTACCTAGTTTAGTTAAAAAAGTTCAAGTAATTTGCAATCATGAAATCCTTTCATTTAAACAGTCTATCTAATGTCACGGGCCGGGCCAAATCTCCACACCACACCATGGAGAGGCTTGGTCAACCCTAGGGGTGAGAATGGGCGGGACGGGGGCGGCTATGCTCCCGCCACCCCATTACCCTACTCCTATTTTGTTCCCTATACCCGCTTCTAAATTTGTCTAAGATCGGGGTCAGAGAATCTCCACTGAGAAAACTATTCTCATACCCTACTCATTTACTCATTAAGAAAGAAAAATTAAAAAAATCTCATAATATATTATAAAACTCAAAGCAAGCATCATTAGATTAACTATAACATTTAGGAACATACTCATTAATGTCTCATAAAATTATTTATAACAGATATTGATTAGTCAGTTGTAAATCATCAAATTAACTAATGATGAACTAAATTTTGTCAGTGATAAACCAACAAACTAACGAGTGATAAACTAAAATTAATCAAAACAAATACTATTTTATAAAACTTCGACCCCCTTTTTTTTTGAAAATAAACCCCTAAAAAACTAGCCATTCACTCCCAAATCCCTAATAATAGATAAACATCAAAATGACAACTCCACATTGTCCATATACTCTGTGTCCATCATGTCCATCATGCAAATAGATAGGAGAGCTAGAAAAAAAAATGGCAAAGGCAGTCTTCAAAGAATTTTCAATTTTGTCGTCTTCCAATTATTCCATTGTCGATCGGGAGTAAGACTATGACCCTCACGTTTATGACCCTTTTATTTATTAACAGCCACAAAACTTTCCGTGATTTCGTTTTGTCTTGAGAGTGATGAAGAACGAAAATTGGTACACGTATTGCCATACATAAAGTTAATAAGATGCTAGATATATTCTATCCAATTACATTTTTTTTTTTAAAATATAACAACATATCATGTAGAAATACGAAACATATATAACATGATATTTATCTGACATAACACACTTACGTCTAATACGACACAAAGAAATTTAGTTATCCGACTATTGTTACACATTTCTAACATTCACATTACGGTCAAATGACTAAATTAAAGGTACTTAACAATAAGTTAAGCTAACTAAATTTCTTAGTAGTGTTGCACTTTTTTAATGACTGCGTAAGGTTAAATAACAAAAGCGTAGTGCCGGAGAACTAAGGCTCCGTTCATTTCGCTGATTCGAGTTTAGAATTTGAGTTTTGCTACAGTAAAAAGCTCTCACAAATAATCACATCTAACTTTTTTGCTACAGTAAAAAGCTCTAACATAAAATCACATCTCAATTTGAATTAAAAACTCGAATCAGAGAACTAAACGGACCCTAAAGATGTTTGAGTATTCGTTGCATTAAAAACAATATCTATCTAATTAACACGTCTCATTAAAAATTAATTAATTTGCAGTGAAAACTCTCCAGCAAGTTGCCGCTACAATGGAGGCCGCCGGATCTGACTTGAAGTTTGAAAGCAACAATACTTGTGACTTCAAGAGACCCGAGACGAACAGCACCATTGAGTGTACCTGCCTCGACACTTACTGCCATATCACGGTGTTGTACGTCTAACCTTCTCTTAATTAATTTAGGGATAAAATAATTTTAGTATCTTTATTCTAAGTAAACATGCTTTTATATCCTGTGTTTTTTAAAATATTAAGGGACTGTTCGGCAGCCTCTTTTTTGAGTCAAAAACTCAAAAAAAGCAATTTGAGTTACAATTTTATTTAAGTTCGTATTCTTTTAAGTTTGAACTCGAGTTTGAGACTAAAACTCGATTAAAGTTTCCCATTCAACTCGAGTTCAGAAACTCGAACTCAAATTAATGAACAATATTTTTTCTATTCTTAAAAATGTTATAACTTTTTCGTTTTAATTCTGATTGAGATGATTTTTTTTCTATGCGTTCACAACGAAAAGACGAATAAAACTTCACCTATATATTGTATTAAAATTTTTCATCAGCATTGAGTTTTGATTAAAATACTATATAAATTTAACTTCAAGTTTTGACTCATTCAAACACAAACTAAAAAATATTCTTATCTCAAACCATAACTCAAATATACACAACTAAATACAAACTCAAGTTATAACTACAACTACAACTCAAGTCATAACTCAAACTCAATTCAAAATTTACACTCAAGTTACCTAACTCAAAAACGCCAAAAGAACATGTATCTTGTGTAATCTAACGTTATGAAAAACATTTTTTTTAGTATCCCAAATTGATTTTTAAGACATAAAATATCCTTTTTACTCTTTATTTAATTAATAAAAAATTAATAAATTTTAAGAAAATTCTGAAAATATTATAAAAGATTTAAATATTATAAAAATGGGTAGATAAAAAAAAAATTAAATGCAATAACCTATTCTTACTTCTTCTACCTCAATCCAGATGAAGAAAAACTGAAATCAACACAAACTTCAACAACGCAGATCAAATTGAAGCTCAAAACTTCAGCAAGACAAATGGGACAATGACTGTTCTTTGTTTATCATTATAAGTTTTTACTTTCGTTCATCCCCCACAAGATACCAGTTTGACAGCCGCACAACCCAGATCTACCCAGCCGCACAACCCAGATCCATTCCCTCCCTTCAGATCTACACCTTACTGTTCAGTCCATGCCCCGTCTCGCTGTTCTGCTCAATCCCATCCAATGCCTCCACTCAGACTCAGGCCCAACCTCACCGCTAAGATTCAATCCGCCAGTCTTGCCCAGCCCAAACCATGCACTAGTTCCGCCAAGATCCACGAGTAACCCCACGACAAACATGTTTCTTTTTTTTTTTTTTAGATTGTTCGATTCTTGAGACCCATTTCTTTGTGGGTCAGATGCGCTGGCGAGGGGAGGGGCTGGGACGGCACCGACGGAGCCAGCATGAGGTGGTGACAGCAGCGACGGTGGTGAGAGCCAGCATGAGTTGGGCACGATGTGGGCGGGTTGCGGGGGACAGAGGGTATGCTGAGGATGGGCCGTGAGGGGAGGGACGATTAGAAGGGTTGGTCGGCGGAATCCAGGCACTAGGTTCCGATGATGGTGGGTCGGCGGCGCATTCTCAGATCGACTTCTGTGTTCTTAGGGAAAAAAGGACCTTTTATAATTTTCTTTTTCTTAAGTTTTTAAATGTTTCAAATTAGATAAAAAAAAATATTAATTTATATTTAATTAATAAGAGGGTAAAAATGATATTTTATGTCTCAAAAATGAGTACTAGAGCATAAAAAACAATATTTTTTAAAACGTCAAAATATCGTTTAACACAGAGTATTAAAAATATATTTCGTATAATACATGATACTATGATTTTATCTCATTAATTTATATGTATTAACCTTACATTGCAATATTTTTCGGTACAATTAATGAAGAACAAAGGTTAGCATGATGATTTATTATATATTACTTCCTACTAGATCTCTGTTTGGCACTGTGGCAATATATATATATATATATATATATATATTGCAATTAGTTTCTTTACCAATTAGTGAAGATCAAAGTCAGACATTCACTTGTTGTTTCTTGGAGATCATGTATTTCTTTTTTTTTTTTTTTTTCATAATAAGATATATTTTTTTCGATTGAGTTTTATTATTTGAGGGTTTTAATGAGGCATTTTTTTTTCTACTATATATTTTGAACAAAAATCTTTTTATATATTTATGTTTTTCGTTTTTAATTCTGTTGATGGATTTATGAGCATTTTCGAACCTTTTTTTCCCTCCAGTTCATTTGGTAGAACTTCTTTTATATATGTATGTGAATTCATAATTAAATCGCTAATTTGGGAATCCATTTTGATTCCTCTTACTATATGCTCATTTGAAAAGGGGGAAAAAAAAGGTGAGCCCATCTAATAATGATCAGTTTTAGAGTACTATTTGATTAATTTACTAGGAACTCATATACATTGAAATGATCTATCTATCTATATATAATACAAGTGTGTGTGTGTGTGTATAATGTTCTTCTTGCTCAACAGATCTCTGAAAGGCTTTAGTCTAAAAGGCAGGATTCCAAGCGAAATTGCCAACCTCAAACATCTTGGAAAGCTGTAAGACCGTTTTTCATGAATGCATTACTCTTCTAACTATTTTCCATCAAAGTACTGCTACGCTAGACCACGTGAGTGGTTCTGTACTTCCTTTTAAATTTCTTCTGAAGTTTTTTAGTGAGACAAATGGGTTATTGGTCTCGGCTTGATCTTTTGGAAAGTCCTCCCCACTTAGTTTATAGTTTTTTTTTTTTTTTTTTTTTTTTTTTTTTTTTTTTTTTTTTTCTGCTAAGGCCCCATTTAGCTCTGTTTCGTTTGCAAGTTTGAATCAATCTTTTTAATTTGAACTGTAAAATATGAAGTGTAATCAAAATTGATGTCCGTAAATACAAGTTGAAAACAAGAGTATGTGAGATTCGAGTTTTCAATTCGAATTGAGATGTGACATTTTTTTAGAGCGTTTCACTGTAGCAGAAAAAGTTAAATGTGACATTTTCTGAGTGTTTTTTACTGTAAAAACATAAAACTGAAAACTCAAATCGTTGAAATGAACAATGCCTAAATAGTCTGAAATTTTCAAATTGTAAAAGGTGGATTTGGGATTCTCCAATTGGAATTGCACTTTAAAGTCCGAGTAGCATTCCTACTTTTGTTTCCAAACACCCATTTGAATCACTGGTTGATGTACACTGCAATTCATGAGTGTTTAAACCAATGAACTAAATGCACACCAAGCTAATTGGTTTTTTGGATGGCTTATTATGGATTTTATATTATTTTTGTTCAATTGTAAGAATATTAGTGGAGCGGGCTTTACATAGGGTAGAAATTTCAGTGGAGAAATTGTACTCTATTTAAAATTTATGCTAGTAAACAACCAATTTACCATGTATAAAAATTAATAGGTTTTTTATGTTTTGAATTTTGAAATTTTCAATTTTATCATTTTTTTTTCTCTTTCTCTTTAGATCACATTTTCTCTCTTTTCTCTCTATCTGTCATTTGTGAATTTACTTTTCTCTCTCTCATCGCCAGCCGTAAATTTAAAATTTACAGTGTAAATTTATGATTTACCATCAAAATATAGATTGTGTTTCTTAGTAAATCATGGATTTATAATGTAAATCTAGGATTTTCTATCAGAACACAATTTCTGTTTTTTCGTAAATCTTAAATTTACATGGTAAATTATTAGATCACATATTGTGTTTATTTATAAATTTTTAGATTTATAGTGCAAAGAGCGAAGAGATAGAGAGAGCCAAAATAAATTTTAAAATTTCATTTCCTTTTCTAATTACGAGCATTTTTGAAATATTAATTTAGTGTAAATGACCTATTAAAATTATTTACTAACTAATTATAAACCTTAATTGAAATGTACTAAAATTCTTTAACCTTACCTATTTATTTTTATTATCCCTCTAGTTATACCTATTTCTCTCAATCACCCATCTCACCGGATGCCACTAATTAATTGGAGTGTACTATAAGATTCTTTGACCTCGTAGTATTGCCCCCTTTCACGAGGATTTAAGCGCCTTTTTTATTATTTATTTATTTATTATTATTATTTTTTGCAGTGATCTGACCCGCAACAACCTTTATGGCTCGCTTCCAACAGAGTGGACTAGATTGAAAAACTTGAGTTACATGTAAGCAAAATTATATGGTTCTTGTTCAATTATGTGTGTGTATATAGGATTAATTTTATAAATGTCTCATGCTTCTGAATTTTAAAAAGGGTTATTTTGCTCATTGAAATTTGAAAAGTGATTCAAAGCATCTCTTCTTTCATAAATACCCCATGAGTTATTAATTTTTTGTCAAGTTTTTTCCTAATCTTTTAAAAAATTGAGAAAAAGTTGACACAAGTATAATAATTTAAGAGATAAGTTGGCTTAAAATTAATAGTTTGAGGGACATTTTTAAAAATATAAATAGTATCACATCATCACATTATTAGTTTTAAATATGTGGAGTACCTTGAATTAGAATACATTATTAATGGGATAAAATAAATCCTTTTTGAAATTCAGGGCGCATTTATAAAATTAATCCATATATATTTAGTGTAGTAGGAGCTAACCCTTCGAACTTTCTTTGCCCTTCTCTCTCACAATTTTTTTTTCTGTTAAATGTATGCAGTTCTCTTACTGCCAATCTCTTATCGGGAGAAATTCCAAAGGAGTGGGGAAACTTCACTAATCTCGCTTACTTGTAATGCTTCGATTGATAAAATTATCGTACCTCAAGTTTTCTTTGTTTTTGGCTTTTATCTTTATTGCCATTCACTTGAAACTGATTATCAATTTGCAGAAGCCTAGAAGCCAATAATTTCTCTGGTACTGTCCCTGAAGAGCTTGGGAAATTGGTCAACCTAACAGATTTGTAAGTCATATATATGTGTGTATCTATATATATATATATATATAAGAGTACCTTTATAGTTTCTTCATGAATAAGTTTATTAGAACTCGGTTGGTAACTTTGTGCACTGAATTTCATATATTATTAGGATACTCTCCTCCAATAAATTTGTGGGATCGTTGCCGAAGACACTTGTTAACCTGAAGAAGTTGAAGAATCTGTAAAGCTCTGATTGAATTATCTAATGCATATTTAATCGTCTTGCATGTTTTAAGATACATTGATATTGTTTATCCTTGGCTACATGGGCAGGAGGATAAATGATAATAATTTTGAAGGTAGTATACCAGAATTTATTGGAAAATTGACTGAGCTCGGAAGATTGTAAGATATTTCTCAATGATATACCTGATTAATCCTAAAATTAATAATTAGCACTTTCATATCTAATTTGTTGCATTATTACAATAAAATGAAGGGAAATGACTGCAACCGGAATGAAGGGACCGATCCCTGCTGACATCTTTCTCAATTTACCAAAGTTAAAGGATGTGTGAGTAAATTAAACTTTGTTGAACTAGCTTTATTACCATGTGAATTAAAGGAGTGATGAGAACTGATTTGTCCTTTAATGTTTTATTTATTATTATTATTATTATTATTGTTTATTTTTTTGGTAGGAGGATAACTGATATGGAGGGAGTGAATGCTTTTCCTACATTTAACAACACTAAGAAAATAGAACACTTGTATGTAGCATACAAATTTTTAAAAAAAAAATGTTTATTATTATTTTTTAATATTTACTTCAAATTATGTGCTCCAAAGAATTTAATGAGGAAATATTGAATCTGTCTTCAGGATTTTGAGAAACTTGAATTTATCTGGACCAATCCCATTTGATATCTGGCAAAAGGACACCGATGATGACAAAGATGATGATCGTGAGATGCTGTAAGTTTTTATTAGAGTTGTTACGTTGCTTTAAAATTGTGTATAATATTAACTGGGATAAATTTTACAAATTGCTCTAAATTATTTCACTTGTGTTAACACGTCTCTCAAACTTTAAAACCCCTTAATCATTTATAACTCGTCTTTAATTTATTCCTCATAAACTTTGAAACGTGTTAGTTTTTGGATTGAATGGTAGAGTTGTCTTAATTTAGGAGTTAATGCATGCTATTCCCTCCAAAAAATTAGTTAGGCGCTAACTCTTAGATATATTCTCCTAAGAACAGTTATTCAAAAGCAAGAAAACAAGAAGGAAAAAAAAGTAGAACACTAGAATTCAATTGAATTAGTTGACAGTTTTAAGAAGAATTATTTTTATAAATGACTCTTAAAATATGGACTCTTTTTCAGAGTGCTCTCGATTTTATAAAACAGTTCAAAACATCTTCAAAGTATAAAAATTAAAAGATCATTTAAGACGCCATTCTTCATCCACCCTGTCTATTATTCTAACATAATTATTGACGTGGCATGTTGTTAATGATAAATGATGTTTTGTTGACATGTCATGTATTAAAAATTAATTAAAGCCATCAAGTTCTAATTAAATATATCAAGATGACTAATAATAAAAAAAAATTATTTGAAAAAACAAAATTCTATTTTTCTCTCTTTCGTCCTCTTCTCCCTCTTCCTCTTATCTCTCTACAAAATAGGATGTCGTTGTCGTTGGTGACACACTAACGTCAGAGAGCTCAAGGAGTTGTGGCTGTCTCGATTGTCACAATGACGCTCCGGCGCTCACATGTTTGTCGGTCCGTGATAGAGCTAGCTGGCTTAGGATGGGGCGCTGGCGAGGGGTGGGAATGTGTGATAGGGGCGGCTATAGAATTATAAGCTTAATCAAATCTAGGGGTTTTTTTTTATTATTTTAATTTCAATATAAATTTAAATAGGGGCTGAGATTAGATGTATTAGATCAAAGGGTGATATTAACTAGGGTATTAGTTTTCTATTAGTATTTTTTCATAATTTTTTTAAGCCTTTAGTGGCAATGCCACATTATCACATCCGTCTAAATTACACACAGAAGTAGAAAGAAAATGTATTTTGAATGATTTTCTATATATCATGTGGTGTTTTGAATGGTTTTAAAAAATCAGGAACACTTTGAAAAAGGTACATACTTTAACGGGGTATTTATGAAAATAATCTTTTTAGGAAAATGATAAATTATACCTCTTCGCGTATATCGCCTGTGTCAGTCATGTCTAAAAAAATATTTTAAAGTTTAGAAGTTAAATTTGGAGATGTATATTATACATCAAGAAACAAAAGAGATACATTTCAAAATTCGGGATACATGTTGGCATAAATAACATAGTCCGGGGAGATTCATAAAATTTACCTACTAACTATTATGGGCGTGGAAAACTTTTAAGTTTCAATGTGTGTGTATGTATTTTTTGTTGGTATTTTGATTTAACATTGCAAGAGGGAGACAATCCATTTAAACTAACAAAATATATAGAAGCAAAAAAAAAAAAAAGAACAAAAGACTAATACAAAAGAAAAGAAAATGGAATTAGAGGTACACATCATATTGCAAAAGATCAGTAAATATATATATATATATGTAAATATATATTTTCACTGAAAAATATTGCAAGACAGACATCAGAGTACTAGGAAGCTTTGGAAGGGAATTGGTATTTTAATGGGTGCCAAATTATTATGTATTAGTTTCACTATAATACTAATTGTCTCCTTTCAATTTATTCACAAAAATATATATAGTATTACTATATATCTAGATAATGTATCATTATAAGGACATGAATTAATAACCACCTAGCTACTTGAACTTCCTTCCCCAAACATAACCCCTACAATTTCAAAAAAGAAAAAAAAAATCCAAGAGGAATATTTGCAAATGATCTAACTTCCTAATTAATTATATCCATGGACAAAATAGTTCCATATGTTGATGAGGAAAAAAAAAAAAACTGTCTGTATAATATATGACCTTAGAGTCAGGATCTGTAGATAACGATTAACTTCCAGCTAATACAACGGTTATCTATTTTTAGGAAGGCAGCCACAAGCTATTACAATAATATGATCCACTGAAGTGGTTGAATTGGTACTAATTAATTGGATCTTAATTAATTAGAGAGCTCCTAATAATGGAGAATATTAATAGCAGATTATTCACACGAGTTTACGCGTTCTTTCTTCATGTTTACATTAATATTCATCTAGTTCTGGTCACCTGATCTTTGGTTGGTTAGACAAGATTCCAGGTGATATAAATTCTTTTCTATATAATATTTTTAACGATTAAAAGTTAATGTTTTGTGATTGTTAAATTTTCCCAGAGACTTGAGTTTCAATAATCTCGAAGGAGAACTACCTGACAATGTAACCACCCCACTGAAATTTACGTAAGCATACCGATTGGAACAATTTAATCCAAGTTTCTTACATTTCTTAGAGAGGGAGAGTTTAATATTTCTTTATTCCCTTACATTCTGGTCATTTAGAGCCAATGTGAAACTATATATATATATATATTTTATTTTTTTGGGTTGAATAGAAGAGGACAATGTTAAACTTTAATTTCCCATGTTATTGTCAGATTTTTGGGTGGCAACAAGCTAAGTGGAAGTATACCAGACTTATTCCTCGTTTATGGTGACAAATATTTTGTGTACGTTTCGAACTTAGACGACGTGCTTTTGGTGGGATTCGACTCATGTTTTTATGATTATATATTTACGAGATAGCTGTTTTTATAAGATTAAGTATGGCGTCTCTCTTTAACCTGCCTCACCCTTATCAACTGGACTAACACCAGTTGGCCAATTAAAATATCATATTAATTAAGGGTCCATTTAAAATGTATACTCAAATTATGATTTTTGATTCTGACGTTTGAAATTTAAATTTTGTGTGTGAAGAAAATGCTATAGTAGAATAAATGATTTGAGTTCGAGTATATGAAATAAACATACCCTAAAATATTGTGTCAGTACATCAGCTAAAATGTCACGTAATTTAAAATATTATAATTGAAATGACATGTATGACATCAAAAGGAAGAATGAAGGCAATATGGAAGTGTTATTTTTTTAGGCTCAAATCATCTGTTTAATTTTTAATGTCTTAATTGGTGTATAACTGATAATATTATGACATGTTATTTAATATATTTTTATATTAAAGTAAGAAAAAAATTAATTTTTACTTAAAATTTTTAAATAATGTGGCATACTCTGATTAATTCGACAATATTTTTAGACACTAAAATTAAACAAGTGATTTGAATCCTTTTTGTGTTCCACAAAATGTTTCTTCTTTAACTTACTTTTTAGACATGTTCTACAAAGTTTTATGTATCAAGTGAAGGGTCTCCTTAATCTCCTTGATACATATATCCATATATACATATATACATATATGTGTATATTTATATATAAGATGAATATTAATAATTTCCATCATAGCTAAATTTTCTCCGACTCATTATATTCCTACATATTTTAAGTTTCTATACTCATTTTCATGAGTATTAACCATATTTATGGTATCATTAATGTCAAAATTTAACTGATTTTAAACCATCTTCAGCGAATGTCAATGCCAATAGACTTTTTACTTGTACTTTTTATTGATAATTCTCTGCAGTGATCTTTCCTACAACAATTTTAACTGGTCAACTGACAACTGTTATAAGCAGAGTAGATATGGGTGAGAAACTGAATAGTCTTATGATAGTTCATTACTATATATTATCCTTCTTGCGTGTAGCTAATTTAGAATTTGTTTCCCTTTCTTCTTTCTTAAAACTGTACCGTCAGGTCTGTAAACACATATCAAAGTTCCTCAATATATATATATCATTCTCCTTATTTTGTGGTCTATTAGAGCCTCTCAAATATAATGTTATAATTAATGTGCCAATTACAAATTTAATATTTGAGTACAACAAACACTATATGATACAATGCTATTTATTGTGTTAAATTTCCTATTACTATACTTTGTGACAAATTTCTCACTAAGTATAGCAAATGGATAATTTGACATTTGATTTCTATTTATTTAAATATTTACTTTTTCATGTAATCAATGCAACTTTTATATTTTCTAATTAATAAGAGTTATTTTTACAACTTTCAAAAATGATTATGAGAAAATAAATTTAACATTTATATTGGAACAAAAATAAAAATGACATACTATATTATACTTTTTAATACTATATATACAATTAACATTAGTATGCATCTACATTGTAGATAGTCCTATATCTCGTCCTGTTACTAGCATACGAATCTTCTACGTACACATATTTGTGCGTGTGTGTATGTATACGGTGTTATTAATTCACACGTTTGCTATTCTTGATGTTAAACGACAGAAAAGTACTTCCATGCTCAGATAGACCGACCAATTGTTCAAAATGTAAGTATTGTTCTTGCTACACACGCAGACACACACATGAGTATTTGTGCTTCTCGTGCAATTATATCGATCTAAAGGGGAACATGATCAATTTTATTTCCTTATAAATAAAAGTCGAGCAGAGTAAATCCTCCATTCGAATTTATTTATTTTAAAAAAAAAAAAAAGGAAAAAAAAAAAAAAAAAAAAAAAAAAAAAATCTGAAACCAACCATAATGGCTAATGAGACAAGAAATACTAATTAAAAAAAAGGGGAATATGTGAGCTCAATTTATAGAAAATATAGAGATAGATGTGATAGTTATAGTAATAGTAATATGCGTCTAAACATCTTACCTTTTAACTCCTAATTAATGTGCCAAATAAGTTGTCATTCTTTGATTTATATGTATTATATATTTTTAAAAAGGAAACATTTTATTAAAAAGGAAAAAATAAAAAAGACGTTAGAAAACTAAAACAAAAGAGCCTAAAAAAATTAAGAAAAATAACAGCAAAAGCAAAAGCAAATAAACAAAAGTAAGAATATAACAGCAAATAAGCAACTTATATGTGAAGAAACGAAGATTAAAATTATCAAGTATCAAGTAACCTATAAAAAATGACGATTTATTATATTCATTGGTATACATATGGAAAAACAAGAAGAAAATCAGATAAACATAAGAATACAATATTACTTAGAATAAAACATAAAATTAATTAGAAAAAAAAGCAGTATGAAAAATTCTTCTGTCAACATACACACAAACACACACACACACACACACACACACATATATATATATATATATATCTATAAATTGCACGGAAATAATAAGATTTTACAAGATTTAAAATTGAATTTAACGACTCTAAAGTCTTTTTATGAAATTAATTAATTAACTTTTTTCATGACATGACCATGTCCCTTTTAATTAACATTTTAAAATTTGAACTTTTCCATGTAATATTTATAGAAATTTATATTTATAGCTTGTTTAATGAAAGAAATAATAATAAAACTATGCACTCAATCAATAATAAATGGCAACTAAAAAAATACTTCGAAAATTTTTTCAACTCTCTTATGTTTTTACTTTAATAATAGATGGCTCCATTTGAGCATAAAAAAGGCAAATGATTTTAGGCTAATTGGTGGAATAACAAATTAAAAATATGCACGCATGACATGTGACAGATCGTCAATCGCTTCACATTAACTGTGGCGGGGGCAATGAAACCATTAAAACTGGCAGTGGTAGGCTTTTATATGAAGGTGACAACGTCAATGATAAAGACACTGCTGCAATGGACTTCATTCAAACATACTGGGGATTTAGCAACACAGGAGAGTCCATGGACAACGATATGGAAGGAGACGATCAATATCGTTTCAAAAGCAGTATTGAGTATAAAGGGGATTTTGGACCCTTGTACTCTACAGCTAGAAGATCTCCCCAGTCTCTCACCTACTACGGATTTTGCCTACAAAATGGAGTTTACAAAGTGTCACTTCATTTTGCAGAGATTATATACACAGTCACGGATGACACTGAATATAACAGCCATGCGAGACGCGTATTCGACGTATATATTTAGGTATTAATTTGGATATATATATATATATATATGTAGTAATACTCACTCTTAATGAAAGTAAATATAAAAGAAATAGATGTTTATATATATATATATATATATATATAAATACATAGAAGTAAAGGACACACATAACTCACGAGTAGTCCGACCACGAGGCACTAATGGGAAGTAACATTGTGCCCTATAAGTTTCCTACTGAGTGATCGTATCCAGGAAACTACTGGAACGCTAACAATCTTGTGGATTTAAAAGGAAAGGAAAGTTGCTAGCTAGTATGTTTTGTTAAGTTGTGGAGCTCAAATATTGTTGCTTTGACAATACTTGCCTAGAGACAATATGCGGATTGACCTTAATTCACGCTAGTAATTTCGGATGCCCTAATTTCTCTTATATAAAGCTGGCACAGATTTTAGGGTTAAATATTAGAGGGGGTCAGGGAAACGTCAGAGTTAAAAAATGTAAGGTGTGTGATTTTCATTTGTAAACATCCTCATCATAGTTAATTTTTATAACTGTTGAAAGTAGACGTAACTCTCGTATTAATGATGAATTATTAAAAATCTTATGTGTTCTTACTTTTTGGTTTTTTTTTTTTTTTTTTTTTTTTTTTTGTTTTTTTTTTTTTTTCTTTTTTTTTTTGCGATTTTATCGTTCTCTAATAGGCGTCTAATTCTTAAGACGTTTTGATGTAAGCACTCTTGAACTGAAACAATTTTTTGCAGGGAAAGAGAGAGATAAAAGATTTCAATATAAATGATAAAGCCAATAGGACTGGTGAACCTGTTGTAAAAACCTTTAGTAATGTGAATGTGACGGACCACACCCTTGAGATCCGCTTGTATTGGGCCGGGAAAGGAACTACGTGCATTCCTAAAAGGGGACATTATGGTCCTCTTATATCTGCTATTTCTGTGTGTCACAGTAAGTCATTTTGATCCACTAAAAAAGTTATGTCTGTTCTTCCTTTCTACTCTAATATAATAGCGAGAAAAATTTCAACATAGAACGAGCAATATCTTTGGTCCAACGCACTTTGTCATTAGTTGCATTTGAACCCTATATAGGAAATTTTGATTCTCGTTTTACTATTGATCATAATTTATTTTTGTGCTTTTCTACTTTTCAGGTTCCAAAGATCATTGTGAAGGTGAAGAATTCTGACAGAAATATATATCTTAGTCATTTTACATTTCAGTTTCATAATGTAAATATATTATACGGTGATAATTTCTGGGTATTTGCATGCAGTACCTGAAGCAAAAAGTAGAGCATCTATTGTGATAGGTGTTGTGACTTCAGTCGTATGCTTAATCTTCTTCCTCGTCGGTCTAATCACTTGGAGAAATTATTATCTGCACAAATATAGAAGAGAAAGATCAGGTTTGTGATCGAAGATTCACTTTTAGAATGTGAAGTTGCATATATCCAAAGTTAATTTGCATGTGTCTGGTCACATTTCGAGTCTTTTGATTCACATTAACAAAATATATAAAATCCTATTTATTGCTCCGATTCCATTGTCAGACCTTACTGGGCTAGAGCTAATAAAGGGTTCCTTCACTTTGAGGAAACTAAGAGCTGCCACTAACAATTTTGATCCTGAAAACAAGATTGGAGAAGGTGGTTTTGGAATTGTTTACAAGGTATGATTGACTAATTATAGATCGGTTTTCCCTGTTACATGTTGAGCTTTCCCTGTCAATTTCAAGAATATGTAAATTAAAAAAGTGTATTAATGCCAATGCAGGGCAAATTAGTAGATGGTACAGTTATTGCAGTGAAGCAACTGTCTTCGAGATCGAAGCAAGGAAATCGTGAATTCGTGACTGAGATAGGCATGATATCCGGTTTAGAACATCCTAATCTTGTGAAGCTTTACGGATGTTGTATCGAAGGAAACCAATTACTGCTGGTATACGAGTACATGGAAAACAATTCCCTCGGCCATGCTCTTTTTGGTAAACTTGTTATCATTTAGCCTTCCTTCTGTATTGTACATTATATGAAATGCCGGTACTAAAATGCTATCGAACAGTAACACTAACATGGTATAACACAATTTAAGACAATGTGCAAAAGACACCCACAAGATTGTGTTTTATTGACATTGGCAAACTTCTTCCGATCACGGAATATCACCTTGTCATCTGATCATGGTGCAGGAACAAGTGGTCTGAAACTGGATTGGACAACAAGGCTCAACATTTGTGTTGGAATAGCCAAAGGTATTTGCTTTCTTCATGAAGGGTCGGTTCTCAAGATTGTTCATAGAGACATCAAGGCCACAAATGTGCTGCTTGATAGGGATCTTAATCCTAAGATATCGGACTTCGGTTTGGCTAAACTTCACGAAGAGGAAAACACGCATATTAGCACTCGCGTTGCTGGAACTATGTGAGTCAGATGTCTTCATAAGTTCTTACATCTTAATGCACAATGCCTCCAATAAGTAACTTCCCTACTATTCGGATCCTGATCTATTTGCTTCTCTTGTTAGAGGATATATGGCTCCAGAGTACGCACTATGGGGTTATCTCACCGAAAAAGCAGATGTATACAGCTTTGGAGTGGTCGCATTAGAAATTGTTAGTGGGAAATGCAATACAAGCTACAGACCTCAAAATAATTGTGTTTGCCTTCTTGATTATGTAAGTTAGGAGAATGTCTGTTTCTAATGTTCCTGCATGATTTCAAGGCTGTCCATATATATGTAGATGTGCATATAATGCTTGTAATTTTGGTGCGTCTAGTCTTTGATAATTAGTTCATTATTCTCTTGCAGGCTTTTGTTTTGCAAAAGAAAGGAGACTTGTTGCAGATAATGGACGAAAAATTGGGAAGTGAATTCAACGAGGAAGAGGCCAAAAGAATAATCAAAATTGCCCTTTTGTGCACAAATGCCTCTCCAGCGCTAAGGCCTACGATGTCGGAAGTGGTCAGCATGCTCGAAGGAAATACCGTAGTTAAGGAACTGATCTCGGATCCTGGAATTTATGGTGATGAGTATGGAAATGATTTGAGATTTAAACCACTCAAAGCTTACCACCAACAAGTTCAGAAGAAGAACAATGAAGCAGAAAAACAGGGCAAAAATTCTAATTCGGACGCATTACAAACCGAACCTTCCACAAGTACTTCTGCACATGATCTCTACCCTATAAATCCTGAATCCTTGACCATTTCAGGCCAAGATCTCTACCAGATCAATACGGAATCCGTGACCATAAGTGACAGTTCTACTTTCATGTCACATCATAGTTCTTGAACTCCATACTAAGATCCGCAGAAGAGCAAATGGCTGCATTAATCTTAATACATCTTTCTTTCTTTATTATTTAAAGAATTAACTTAAGTGTTGCACAATAAACGAACCGAAGATATACACATGTGATAGGATACTAAACATTTTTTTTTTTTTTTTTTTTTCTGAAAATGGATACTAAATATTCTTCGTTAGGCTCCATATACGGTGACCAAACATTTATTTGTCCGACTGTACTGTAGAACGTTTTGTCATAATTAAAGCTTTCATTTATAAGACGTTGATCTGTTACTTTTCTTTTGTAGTTTTTTGTTTCGACGTTTTGCTGTGAGCCTTTGGGCCTATCTAATGGAGAATTTATTTTTTAGTGTGCATGAATTTAGATATTTATTTTTTATTTTTGATAAATATTTATTTATTAATTTAATTATTTAATTAAAAAGATTACAAATCAAGAATAAAAGATAAAAATCAGGATTCGTATACTTTTAAGAGATATTTATGAGGATTACTCTTTCTATTTTATATTGATTTTGTTTCTTTTAAAATATTTAAAGTGGAATGCGGGGAAACAGGATAAATTTTAGTGAATGTGAACCTAATTCGGATGTGTTGATAATTTTTTTATGTCTTCCAAATCTAAATTTGATGGTGGGAACTGAGAATTGAAAGAAAGAAAAAAAATAATAATAAAGGTTTCCTGATGCAATTTTGTGTACTTACAATAACATATGCGAATACATTTTCGTTTATTTTTTTTAATGATTGATGAGAGACGGATAATTGATATTAGGACTATTGGAACATTTAGGATCCGTATAGTTTGTTGATTTGAGTTTTTAATTTGAATTTAGATGTGATTTTATATGAGAGTTTTTTACTGTAATAAAAAAATTAAATGTGACTGTTTCTGAGAACTTTTTACTATAATTTACTGATGCCACAATAGAGAGTAGGTAATTTCTCTAACTCAGTGACACATTGATCACCTCACTAAGTGTATTAAACTACGTTAAATTAGCAACGCACTTAGCGATGCTATAGCGGTGTTAGAAAGTTAATTTGCTGACGCCTTTGAATACTTACTGACACAATTAATGTGTCAAAAATCACACTTTTTCTAATTGTAAATTTAAACAGCTATAAAATTTACAAGATTGAAAACGATACAAAAGACGAAACAAGCTAGGGTACGAAAAGCAAAGCAAATATCCAACGCCAATTCACTATCCAACATGTCCGCTTCACATATACGGACTTTTCAAAATCAAACTATTGGAGATTTATGTAAACTTCTCAAATTATTAATTTCTGCATTAATTTTCACAATCGTATTATTAATTAGTCGACGTACGTCAATATCACCATGTCCTAATTTGCATGGTCCTGGCCCATTAATTAATTATGAGCGTTGGTTTTGAGAAGCTCTCAACTTATTATTTGATTCATATTCACATTTAGTGTTGAAATTTTAGACGGGCCGCCCGTGATAACTGAAAAGTCATAATTTTTGTTCGAGTACCAAATCCGAACTGTCCAAAAATTTGGGCTGCCCGACCCGACCCGAAAATTGCCCATAGACGGGCTTCGGATAGGAGGTGCCTGCCCGTGCCCGGTCGGGCATCGGGCTGCCCGACCGGCTGCCCGAATTTTAAATTTTTTTTATATTATATTTTTATGTTGTATAAGTATTTGTATAATTACAATGTGTATATTACAATTTGAAATTTGAAATGAACACACGAACTATATAAAAAAATTACTTCTTCATTGATTTTTAAATTTATAATTCATGATTGCCTCGTTAAAAACTTTACCAAGAAAAATCCAATTGGGATAAAAACTTGGTAAGGAAAAAAGAGTACAATCATTGTGGGACGAATTACAAATTTGACGAACTTACAAAGTCTATACAAGATTACAATAAATACTATACAAATTAGAAATTACAAAGTAAATAAATATTTACAAATTAGAATAATAAAATTTAATTTGAACCAGAAGGATCGTCTTGAAAATTAAAAGGTAATCTATTAAATTCGTTAATCTATTCTTGGTTTGCCGGTGAGATTGTATCGTATAAGCGTTGGTCAGAACAATCCCAATCCTTGATGCATACCAAAGCTTCAACAATATCCTGCTGCAATGCGTTTCTCCGTTCTTCAAGTATTCGGCCGGTTGTACTGAATGCTTGTTCGGCTGCAACAGTGGAGACCGGGATCGAAAAAATATCCATTGCCAGTCGTGTTAGGATCGGTCAAGTTAATGCTCGTGCCCTCCACCACTCAACCAAATCAAACATGTCACTACTGTCTATAACTAAGCCCTCACTCAGGTACGCCATTAACTCATTGAATCCGCCGCCACCTCTTGATGAAGATCCACTCTCAGATTCTTCTTGACCTTGAGTCGTCGTCGTCATCATCTTCTTCTTCTTAGACAACCCGAAAACATTCAAGAATGAATGCGGATTGTCGTCTCGTTGTTGCGGTTGTTCAACACGAGGTGTGTTTCTAAACCTACTTTCGTAAGAGATGTATAGAGAATATATTTTTCCTTTATAATAGGAAATTGGTCAGTAGTGTCGATAGCTAAAAATTCACCTAAGTTATATAATCCACTTTCTAAACCTTCTAATTTTAATCTAGGGTAAAAAATAATACCGAAACCATACAACATGGGTAATTTAGACCAATATTTTTTAAACTTCTTTTCCATAGAGGCGATAGGAACTCCTAAAACCTCGTGTGTCCTAAATTCACTAAATAAAATAGACATTCTTAAAAGTTCTCCTAACGCTAATGGTGAAGTTGGGTAATAAGTTTTACTAAGCTTTAAGGTAACTTCGTGAAATCTACCTAAAAAGTTATGCAAAAGTTCGACAATTTGCCAATCAGTTTCATCTAAAAATCCTGTTCCTAATTTTGCACTAACATAATTTGTTATAGCATCTTTATATGGGATGCATTGTTCAAGCATTATGTAAGTGGAGTTCCATCTTATGGGCATATCTAAGGCTAATGCTCTAGGATTTTGATTACATGCTTGTAGAAATCTAAACCAATCTTGTATTTTTTGATTACTACTTTGAATCTAAGCAATGTTATCTCTAATTCTTTTAATATGACATGACATTGATTTTAAACTGGACTTTACTATTAAATTAATTATATGACATGCACAACGTTGGTGAAAAATATCATTATTACTCAAAAAACTTAAATCATTTTCAAAAAGTTCTATTGCTTTAGTTTTTGCAGTTGCATTATCTAATGTTATGGCCATTATTCTATCTCTTAAACTATATTCATCAATAACAGATAAAATTGTGTTATATATTAAATCGGCAGTATGTGATCCTATAACACATTTGAAACTTAAGATTCTCTTATCCAAATCAAAACCTTTATAATAATGTCCGGTTGCAGCTAAATAATTCTTGTTGACAATGGTGGACCAAATATCTGCTGTTAACGCAACGCAACCGCTAGTAGAGTGTAAAAGGTTAATTAATGCTTCATTTTCTTGTTTATATAATTTAAATGCATCTTTCCTAAGAGTAGTTCTAAAAAAAAATTGTGCATTAGGATTTTGTATAATTTTAATATAACGTTGCCAATTTTTTTGTTCAGTAAAACTTAGTGTTTGATCTAATGTGGCTATTAATCATGCCATTTCCATACGATCAACTTGCGGATCATATTTTCACGTGCTTAGACCGCCGGTTTGGCGGTCAAACGATAATTACGTTTGGCAGAGATCAGCTCCGCCTCCTAGCTTTTGAAGTCACTTTTCAGAGTGTCTTCTTAAGTGTGTAGTGTCGTGAATAGTGTTACCTTGTAACTTCTCACCACAATATTTACATTGAGCTACGTATTTAATGTTAGCGTTATTGTCGACCTCCTCGAATGTGTTAAAGTGCTCCTAAACTGCTGAGGTGTGCTTGCATTTCTTCTTAGAACTTGCAACACTTGCACTAGCACTACCGCTTGCCTCTCCTCCACGGCCACTTGTGCCACCACCATTACGTTCCCGACCTTTAGTACGTCCACCAGGGGTCGGATTTGCAGTTTCATCAGCAACTCTTTCCATAGTTTACGATTCTTGCGTTTGAAAAACATTAAGAAATTGCCCTTCTTCGATGTTGAATTGGGCATCAATGGAAATATCACCACCATAGCCAGAAGAAGCCATTATGAAAAATAAGAGAGATTGAGAGCGCTTTGAGAGAGCTTAAGAGAGATCAAGAGAGATTTAAGCGAGATTAAGAGAGATTTGAGAGAGATTAAGAGAGATTAAGAGAAATTGAGAGAGAATGAGAGATTTTGGGTGAGGGAAATGGTTGGGAGGAGGGGGGTATTTATAAGAAAATTTTTGGGTTGAAAAAAAAATTTTTCCCCCAAAAATTCGGGTCCAACGGCTAGTATATTTTTCGGGCAGTTCGGGCAAAATTTGGGCAGGTCGGGCAATGGTAAGAAATCTGACCGTTGGGTTCAAATTGTCGGACAAAATTCGGATTCGGGCAAAAAAGACCCTTTTTGTTCAAAATTCGGGCAACGGGCACAAAAAATCGGGCAAATTCGGGCAACTTCGGGTATTGCCAGAAAATTCAAAAAAATTCCGGTGGACGGTGGGGGATGACTTCTCCACGGCGGCGGGCAGTTGGGGGAATGAATATTTTCGGGCTGCCTGAACCCGTACCCGAAAAAAACCGTGGTCGGGCGGCGAGAGGCCCCTGCCCGCCGTGCCCGAAAATTTTCGGCGGCCCAAAGTTGCAACACTGTTCACATCATGTCCGATATTTCTCCGTAGTTATTTTTGCTGGTTTATGTATGGGCATTGACTTCTTCCGGCCAGTATTTCTACTTCTATACTATCCATCATATATGAACAAAAATGATCGTTATATATATATTAGTTGAACTGCACGTACTATAGATGTGGAGAGTAATGCGTGTTTTGAGTTTTAATTACTTGTTATTATTATTTTTAGTTTATTTAATAATAAAAATCTTGATAATTAGTTAGTTAAAAAGACCAACACACATCTTTAAATAAGGCCTAAAGGAAGGAAAATGCATATCGGAATAAAGTTTTCCAAAATAAAGTTTTGAAAATGAGATTTATTTAAAAATTAAAAGCATTTAAAATTTGAATATAAATTCCTGAAAAGGACCAAAATGCAAAAAAAAAAAAAAAAAAAAAAAAAGGGAAAAAAAAAAAAGGCCCAAAAAGAACGGGAAAGAAAAAAAAGGCCCAGAAAGTACCAAAATAAAGAAATAAATGAGTTTGAAAGCAAAAGGAACCAAAACAAAAAATGTTCACAATATCCAAAAACATCCGTAATATCGGTGAATATCCATGAATATCTAGAACATTTATGAATATTTACACAAAATGTCTAAAAATATCCGGAAAATTTTCCATTTAACAGAAAAATCAAATTTTTTTTAGTTTTTATTTTTATTTTTTTTTATTTTTCTTCAATAAAATGTGACAAACTAATACAAAGCCATGATACATTTAGCTTTAAATTTCCAAAGAACCTTCAAAAGAGATGCACCACAATGTAAATAGAATCACTTTAAATCCAAAGATCAATCCATCCATGTTGATAAGCAAATTGCTGATGGCTGCAATAACTCCTTTTAATTATGCTTCAAAAGCGAAAGAAATCAAAGTAAAAATAATTGGAAAAGTCAAAAGAAACTGGCACTCCTTAGAGTGTTTTTCTAAAGATATACATACGTATTTATAACATTTCATGATCACAATATATTCATATATATGATTATTTCTTAAAATGTAATTTTCATATCTCATATTTTTCGATGTTATAAAAGAGAAAATAAAATGGAAATGTCAAAAGAAACTGGCACTTCAAGTAGAATTTTCCTCTAAAGATGCTTATATCTGTGATCATGAATATACATATATATGACTTATCTTTAAAATGTAATTGTCACATCTCATTACTGATGTGACTGTTCAGGTTATGGTCCAGGCTCAAATGAGATATATTTTTCCAAATCGATTGATCATACATTCATACTCTGCATTCAAGATATGGTGCGATCAGTGCCACTTTCATACAAATATCGAGGATTTCCTGCGATCAGTTTCTGGGTAGCACTCTCGAGAGTCGAGACAAGTTGTCGGTTGTGATGTTGACTTTAGGTCCACCGTACTGTTCTATTTTCCCCTTGGCATAGCTGAAAGATTAGTCAAAGCAAGTTCTTCAGTTTGAGTTGGAAAATTCCAAACGAATTAATAGATAATTATTGTCCTCTTGTATACGTAACGATAAGTATTGATAATTAGGGTATTAAGTGGGCATACCCTCATTGCCTCGTGGGAATTTGTGTGTAACATGATACTAATGTGGGTAGGCATAAAAAGTTTACTAAATATGGCTTTATTTATATTACACAATAACATTCCAATTACACAATAATAATGACATATATAATATGGATGTCTGTCCCGCTTACATTGTTGCACCTAAAATTATTAGATTTTTACATAATAAATTTTAAACTTTTAATTTTAGTAAATTGCACCTTTATAAATATTATGAAATTCACGATTTAAAACACGAAATTCGCACGTAAAAGGCAAAAATCGTCATCTTTCAAATTATATTATGTGAAAATCTCATTTTTTGAACTGTTAATTTGATAATATAATCCACTATTGATCTTCAATTACAATTATATTAAAGTTTTTGACACAAAATGGAAAGTTTGAGATCCATCATGCAAAAAATAAATACTTTGATGTGCATCAGTGCAATTTGTTCTTTGTGTTTATATCATGGACACTAGAGCTGATAGAGATTTTTAGTTTTTAGATATAATTGCTTGGTATGATATGTGTCACAGTTTTATCTTTTAGTAGTTTTATCACATGGTAGTTTAATTTGTCCAATTGAAAAAGGCAATTCAGAAGTAGTACAAAGTTTAATTTGTCTATTTGATAAAAAAAATGCTTTATATGGTAAATAAGACTAGCACTAAAATTGAACATATATATTTTTTTATACATTTGTAAAACCGTTGATTTTATTTCTTAAAGAGTAACTAGTTGTACGCTGGTGTAGGTACGCATTTATAACGGTAAATTGTTTGCACGTTGCATGGTTGAATAACGTCGCAAGATAGGAGAGCGACACGTAATGGAATGATTAATGTTGTCATAAAAAGATAGATTGGAGCCAATTTTGAAACTTTGGGTTAAAGTGAGATTTAATGTAAAGTTTGAGATATATATATATTTTTTTTTCTGAGAAAATCCTGGGATATTATTTAGAAATAAGAAGATATATATTATAGTTGGCACGTGGAGGCAACTTCCTAGCCCCGTGTCAAAGTAGCCAATGCCACCTGGCAACTTCGGCCCTATGTCAAAGTAGCCAGATTAACAAGATTGAACACGATCAAAAAAACACGAAACAAGCAAGGGTAGCAAAAGCAAGCCAAAAATCCAATGCCAATCCACTGTTCAACAATGAACTTCTCAATTAAACTTGCAACTTCCTGATGATTTGCTCAATTTGATCCAGAAACTATATTTCCTCCCCCTCTGCCACCACAACACCCTATGTAAGATAATGATATAGGACGATACTGACGATGATGTTCACCCCATGATATCAAGAGATCCATATTATTAGATTTATAGTTTAAACCTTTAATTTAATACATGGATTTATATTTTAGACTTCTAATTTTTGATGTTGATAATGTGTTTGAAACTATTATGTATGTTTTTTTTATTATTAGTTAATATGAGCCTTCATAATTATGTTATTTTCTTGAGATTTATTAATAATTTTATATTTGAAATGATAATTTATAATTTAAAAAATAAATGTAAAATATTAATTTAAAATCAAATTTTTGTTTAAAAAATAATTCAAAGAATGGTTTTTTAATAATGAATCAAAAGTTGCTGAGGCATTAGGTGTAAGTAATATTAATGTTTTAGGAATTTTTTTTGACGCATGATGGCGTTGGGAACTTTATATTTTAATAACTTACTGACGGCAAAGGGCGTCAATACATTTCTTTGAAAATAAAGGGTTGTACATTTTTTTGGGTAATTTACCGATGCTAGAATAGAGCATCAGTAGCTTCTCTAACTCAGTGACGCGTTAAATTAGTGACGCACTTAATCATGCTATAGCGGCGTTAGGAAGTTAATTTGTTAACGCCTTTGAATACTTACTGACTCAATTAATGAGTTAAAAATTACACTTTTTCTATTTATAAATTTAAACAGCTATAAGATTTACAAGATTGAAAACGATCCAAAACACGAAACAAGCTAGGGTACGAAAAAGCATACAAAAAATCCAACGCCAATTCACTATCCAACATGTCCGCTTCACATATACGGGCTTTTCAAAATCAACCTATTGACGATTTATACAAACTTCTCAAATTATTAATTTTTGCATTAATTTTGACAATCGTATTATTAATTAGTCGACGTACGTCAATATCACCATGTCTTAATTTGCATGGTCCTGGCCCATTAATTAATTATGAGCGTTGGTTTTGAGAAGCTCTAAGCCGATTATTTGATTTATATTCACATCCTGTCCGATATTTCTCCGTAGTTATTTTTGTTGGTTTATGTATGGGCATTGACTCTTCCGGCCAGTATTTCCTACTTCTGTACTATCCGCCATATATGAACAAAAATTATCATTATATGTATATACATTTATATAGTAGTTGAACTCCACCAGCTATAGATGTGGAGAATAATGCGTGTGTTGTGTTTTAATTACCGCGTTATTATTATTTTTAGTTTATTTAATATTAAAAATCGTAATAATTAGTTAATTAATACACAACCAACACACATATCTTTAAATAAAGCGCAGAGGAAGGGAAATACATATCAGAATAAAGTTTTCTAAAATAATGCTTTGGAAATGAGGCATTTAAAAATTAAAAGCATATAAAATTCCGAAAAGGTCCAAAATGCAAAAAAAAAAAAAAAAAAAAAAGTTTGTAACAACCGATTGAATTAAAACTGTTTAATTATGTTAATTGTAATATATTAGTGTTGGTTTTTGAAATGTTTTCGAGTGCGGAAGCGTGGTAGTGTAGATCGTGTATAACAAAAAAATTTCACAAAACCTTTTAAATACGCTATAGATTATATTAATTTATGCAATAATAAATTAATCACATTAATTTATGATAATAAATACCTTGACGACAATTAGGCAGATAACTTGATTTCTTTAGCCAATGAACAATCCTCGCTCCAAAACTTTCTTAGAATACCCAAGTCTTCAACCCCTTAAAATTTGCAAGACGATGAGTGTGGGCTCGAGGTAAAAACTATCGGAAACGATCACTCACTAATTTTATATTCTTTCACTATCCTGATTTAATATATAATTAATTCTTAATTAATTATCCGTGAGTGAAATAAAATCCCGATAATTCATCTTGTCTTGTAAATAATTTAAGGACGACGTGGGGACTCATGGACCTATAATTCTGAGCTCTAATAAAATTAATAATTAATTAAACTATTCAATTAATTAATTAATTATATTAATTTCAAAAGTTACTCCGCCAAAACCTTTGAATTGTACTCTCAAAATTATAAATATAATTTACTTCTAAGAACTTGAATTGTCCATTTAATATAGTCACTACATATAGATCGATCCTCCACAAATAATTTATAATTCGAACTATATTAAATCCGCTAACCTCTCTAGTTACATCTTTATCCGCTAACCTCTCTAGTTAAAAAATCCGCTAACCTCTCTAGGCACCATCGGTCGATTGGTGGCTTTGTTTTTCACTGTCACCAAACAACCTCGGTCGACCAGTTGGCACACGTTTTGCCTCAGACCCTTTGAAAAGCTCATTTTTAAGCCAAAGTTCTTATAGGAAAATAATTTAATCTCACTTAGAAAATACAAGTGAGTAGATTAACGACATTAATCCTTTTTCATTCCATTTTCTTTGTTTGAGTTCCAATTCTTGAAAATCTTAATTTGAATTACGGGATTTACTTGCACACTTTGATTTAAAATCAACGCACTCTAGTATAATATAATGGTACATAACCGAACCTGATCATGTGTTTGAGTTTTAGATTTAACTCTAAAACATTATTTTGTTGGCAAAGCTAGCGGCACGATCGAACGCTGAGCTTTGGGGATAGACAGAGTTTGAACAACATGAAGTTATCCATAGAACAAATTGCCAAGACGTAGGATATTCTTGTACATATTTTTGTTAGCCTTGTTTAAAATGTTATTTGGCCTATGGAAATATTTTAAAGACAACATGTTTGGCATTATTAAGATTTGAAAAAGAACATCTTGGAAGGAATAAGTTTTGAGAAAGATGACATGATCTATGCTACCAAATTGTCATTGTGATATAATGAGGTTTTAAAGATAATATTTTCTTAAAATGATATATTTTGAGAAATGGTAAATGCATAATGGCTTAGAGATTAGGTTATAGAGATCATATTTTTAGGGGCAGGTCCCAAAAACCCGTACGGGCCAGTCCATAGCGTGAGTGGTGATATCATGACTTTGCACTATAAGTATATTTACTCCTTCCATTATTTTGCTTATTATCACTTAAATTTTGTTCAGGAATAAACTTATGGACTTCTCCTTGTTCATTTAAGAACTGTTATGCCGAATGACTAATATGAATTATTTATGTTTAAATTATTCAGTTTTTATAAATCACATCATATTGGGGTTTCCACTCATTTTTCTCTATTTTCAATGTCTTTAAACCTCACTCCCAGGCGGTACTAGAAGTACCGCTGAGTAGGCAGCAACTACTGGAGAAGCTAGATCGCGCAGCTTCGGGTGAGGAGTTGTATTTACTACTCTTGTTGTATTTCTGGTTAAGGCATGTATCGATTTCTGGACTTTATTCGATTTCCTGGACTATAATCTTAATACTCTTAGACTGTGGTTGATGTCAGCTTTTACCTTTCCTAGTTTATTTATGTATGCTAGACGGTTTGGATTTTCATGTAAAAATTCCAATATGATGCCAGAGGCGGAGATTTGAGAAATTTGTTTTCTTATGAGATTATGAAATCCATACCATTTCCCTAAAAATCTCCTTGGTAATCCGCTTTGATAAATTAAGGAATGAGTAGACTTAGGATTATTTCCATCTCAGGGGAAAAATAGTCATTTGCCAAAAATGTCCTCGAAATATAATTTCTTTTAAATTATGGGTTTGTTTAGAAATTTTACAAAATTTACATCCTTGAAATTATTTTCATTATTACTTAAAAGATTAAATATTTTTCTTAAAACGGTTTTATTTCTAAACGAACATCTATGTCACTAACCCCGTTTTTGGGGTGTCACAAAGTTTTAGGGAAAAAAAAAAAAAAAAAAAAAAAGACCCAGAATACCAAAATGAAGAAATAAATGAGTTTTATGGCAAAAGTAATCAACCCCATCCTTTAGGGTAAATAAATGGATTTTTTTCTTAATACAAGCTAACTGCTCTTAAGATTCAAGTCTCGGAAATAAATGGGTGTCTTTATTGCAATGTCCTAATTACGTACTATTCTTGATATCAATTTCTTTCATTATTCAAATAATAAACAAATATATGTGTGTGTGTGTGTGTGTATATATATATTAGTTGAACAAATTACAAAGACTAAAATAATACTAAAAAAAACTTGAATTGATCAACATAAGTGATGTGGCTGAGTTAGATGGAGGGTGTAAAATGAGACTTTTCCAAAGAACATAAAATGTAGGTGGCACGTCATTTGAATATTGAGGGGACATTAAGATATGTATGGAAAATCAACGGAAGCGGATGAAATTGACCTTTATTCATTTTTGGGCGAAAGAGTTTATACTCATTATCTGTGGAAGATGCAAATCAATCAAAACATTAATTCGTTTTTGTTCTTATCACCCCTTTTTCCTCCTCCTATATATTGATAGATAGAGATAAATAGAAAAATAAAGAATTTATCCTGAGTGCATGAGTCTAAATTTTTATTTATTATTTTTTTAATAAATACTATTTTATTAGTGTAATTATTTAATTAAAAAGATTATGAATTAATAATAAATGATAAAAATCTTAATTCATATACTTTTAATAAGTATTTATTAAGATTACCTTTCTAAATAAGTGGGCCCGGACTTGACCCAGATTTTTAGTCAATCTATGATCACGAATAGAAACGAATATTGAGTTAGATAAGGTGAAATGGACATATGCATATGCAATTCCCGCCTGTAACTTTGGACTACAGTATTTCTTTGGCAGAATCTGGATTTTATTTCCAATATAAAATATACCTTAATATAGAATAATAACTTCGCAGATAATAATAATATTTTTAGAGAATGTCTTCAGTCCGCAACCGTACTGTTCCAGCAAATGTTAACCATTTTTATTCTCAATGTAACATTATTTGAATAATCATGTAATACTTATTTTATTCAAGTATAACACTCAATAAAATTATAATCTATTATCATCTCGTATCTTGTTTTAATTTTATAATCTATTATCGTCTAATTTCACAAGGTGATTGAAGGAAGAGAACTATGTTATATACGTGTGTTAAATTAGCCTGTTTTTACAATATTTCTCAATAGCATTCTCTCCTTTTCATTTATTTATGTATTTATTTTATTTATTGAACTTGGACAGGGGGTTTGAAACTCATCACTTGTTTTTACATATTTCTCATCTTCTAGACTCGCCAAGACAAGTCATTTCAACATTTATGAGTGCTGAATTCCGTGGAGCTTTGTGTCTTTTTTAGTTGGTGGAGAAATCAACATCGCAACCAAGTCCTATTACAAGGTGGAGAAGATCTAGGTACTTATATTTATATATGCGCCATGCTCTTCCAATTCAGGAAAAAAAAAAAAAAAAAAAAAAAAAAAAAAAAAAAAAAAAAAAATAGTGCTATACTTTATTTCGTGCTTCGCATCATGAGAGTACTAATTAATATTGAATAAGTTTTGCACTTCCAATCATGTTTACGTTTTCTACGAAGAGGCAAGGGCGTCTTTTGTTTTATTGTATTTTGTGGAGTACTTGCTTTGGATTTCCAATATCTGCTCAATCCTTACATGCTGATGAAGGTCAGAACGTAATAACTTTATAAGTTTTCTTCGTTTTTCCCTTCTTTTATTCTCATTTTTCGTATGTGAGAAATAACTTTATAAGTTTAGTTCCCTATTATAACATGTAGCGTCTTTGGAAGCCAAGTTAATTAATTGGAGTATGAGGGGAAAGAAGTATTTAAAAAAAACACACACAGTAATAAAACAAAGTTATATATAGGAGCTTTTGATTAAAAAAAACTTAAGTAGGAACATATTTAAAAATATTTATTTTTATCAAACGAAAGTAAGAGAAAGAAAATATTTCAAGAAAGGATATTGAAAAACAAAAAAAAAAAAATGAACTGCTAAAGAATATATTAGGAAAAAGAATAAAAAGACAATAGGAAAAAAAAAGAAGAAGAAAAAAAAAAAAAAGAGGATAGGAGTTTTATAGGAGTTTTATTTTTATTTTTATTTTTATTTTATTTTTTATTTTTAAAACAACTTAAACAGGGACATAATTGAAAGGAATTATTATAATTAAAAGAAAATAAAATAAAAATTTAGTTTAATAAAGATTATTGTAAAAACATGAATTGCTAAAGAATAATAGAGAAAAAATTAAAAAAAACAATAAAAACAGAAAAAGAGGAAAAGCTCGAAAAAAATAAAAATAATGCGAACACATGACCTCTATAAGAGTCAAGTTTCTGATTGAGATGATTTTTTTTCTATGCATTTGTAACGAAAAGACGAATAAAATCCCACATATATACCCTATTAAAATTTTTCATCACCATTGAGTTTTTATTAAAATACTATCTAAATACAAATTTAAGTTTTGATTCACTCAAACACAAACTCAAAAAGATTCTTAATTCAAATCATAACTCAAATGTGTACATCTAAACACAAACTCAAGTTACAACTTTAACTTAAGTTATAACTCAAACTTAATTTAAGATCATCACTCAAGTCATCATAGCTTAAAAATACAAAAGAACAACCCTTTAGGTCCCGTTCACTTTGCTGATTTGAGTTTAGAATTCGAGTTTTTCTACAGTAAAAAGCTCTCACAAACAATCACATCTAACTTTTTTGCTATAGTAAAAAGTTCTCACATAAAATCATATCTCAATTCAAATTCTAAACTCGAATCAGCGAAGTGAACGAGACCAAGTTTTGACGAGTAAAAATTCATCAACTAAAAAATTAATCTCTTTGGGAACACTCAATGATATTTGTGAATTGATTTAAAAATAAATACAAAAAATATAAGAAAACACCAAAATTTATAATAATTTGACAAAATCTCATTATCTATATCTACTTATAAATGCATTAAATCTTAAAAATTACAAAAAATCTCTCTTAGAGTAAAAAATTATGCGTAAATCTTAAATGAGAAATTTTAACAGAACTGCTAACATGACATGTCATTAAAAACTAAACAAAAGATATCAAATTCTAATTACATATATAAAAGAGATAATGATTAATTTAAAAAAGAAATTTAACTTAAAAGCAATTAAAAATCAAATAAATCAACTAATTATTTATCAAAACTAAATCCCCCCCAAACAAAAATTCCGTCTTCTTCTCTCAGCAAATGAAAATGGCAGCTCTAATCTGTATTAGAAACCAGTCACCTTGCCGAAGTATTTCCGAGCACAGGCCAGCCTCATCACCGTTGTGGCGGAGCAGCCGCGTCGAGCCCCACCTTCGCCGAATTCCAGATTCATGCGAGCCTGACCCGTCTTCGCCGCAGCAACCCTTCGCAAGCCTGGCCATCCGCCGTGTAAGCCCCGTCGAGCCCACGTCTCTGCTGCGCGAACCTAGGTCCGTCAAGCTGCCACGAGCCCAGATCTATTCTTTACCGTACTCCACCGTGTTAGATCTCCCTTCTCCCTGGCATCCCTCGCGAGCCGATGCAATATATTTTACCAGCAATTTCACGAATTTCACTTTATTGACGATGTCAAGATGCCATTATTGAGCTTGATGTTCTTATTGCTTTTTTTTTTTTTGGCAAGTCAATCTTGAGGACTAGTGCTTAATGGTCTGAGTGAATTATGATCACTTTATGTTGCGATACACTGGTGTGAACTTTTTCGTCTGAAACATATTCTAGTGTTGAAGGGGATTGGTAAAGTTCTCTTGTTGGAGTTTTTTTTGGTCTAAAATTAATTTAAATTTTTATCTTTATATTCGGAATATTTTTATTAATTTTTAATGATTAATCTTTTTTAAGCTTAATTAAGTTTTAATATTTTAAAATCAGTGTCATATCATGAGATCTGTTAAGATTATAAACGAATGTAAATAGAATGAGTAATTTAATATGTTTTTTATATATTAAAAGGTGTTTTGAAATGTTTTGATAAATTAAGAGACATTTTTTAAAATAGGATACATGATTTAAAGGGTATTTATGAAAATAATTCTTTTTTTAATTGATAAATTGCTATTAGCTTTGGAAGGTACACTTATGATCCCAGGATGAATTATGAAAAATATTAAAAATAAAAAATAAAAACCGAGAATCTCTGCTTTGTTTAGTATTTACGAATTAATGCAGTCTTATACAATTTGCAGTACGAACACTTCAACAAATGGCCATCACAATGGAGTCAGGGTCGACTTGGAATTTAGACAACCCTTGCGGACCTCAGCGCACCAAAAATGTGAATATTACATGTAAACTTGGAGGCAACAGCGGTGTCTATCACATTACCGAATTGTACGTTGTTTCTAACCTTTCAAGTTTGGGGTGTTAGCACTAATATCCGTCCCAATATTATGAGAATCATCTCACTTTTGCACTGAATTTTTATGTTTGACAAGGAAAAATAACTAAACACTCTTGTGTTTAGTCTAAATGTCACTTTTATCCCTTTTAATATTCAAATAGCCAAAACACTCCTATGTTTATAGTATCAGTCATAAAATACCTCCTGAAGCAATTAAATTGTTAAATTACCAAGATTATCCTTCCCTATACGTACGTATAAAATGTTCTTTTAAGTATCAATAAATTAAAATTTTAAAAATGTTCACTTTTCAATTAAAAAAATATTTCATTTATTTTGAGAATTTTTTTATTTTCTAAAATTGATTTTAATTAATATTTTGGTTTAATAATGTTTTGATTTTTGAATTGTATTTTCGGTTGGGAAGGATCATCTTGGATTTAAAAAATAATAATTGACTCAGGGGATGTTTTGACATTGATTTTATAAACGCAAGGGGGCCTGTTTTGGGCAGTTTATATAATAAGAGGAAAAAAGTTGTATTTAAGTAAACTACAAGGGATGTTTTAGGTATTTTCCTTTTTAACAAATTACAAGCTGAATTTTGGTTTTTTCACAGCTTTCGTCCATGACACTAAAAATTATTAGAGAAAGGAATTCTAACATTTCTTTGAGACAATTACTTTCAATACATAGTAACTGAAATTTTTATATAAAAAGTTACTTTAAATGTAAATTTTTAGTTTTTAACAACCATGAAAAGAATATTTTCATTTAGTGTAAGTATTGCTGTAAAAATTATTTTAGTTATTTAGATTGGGAAGTGATTCTCTGTGTTAAATTTCAGAAATCATTCACCAATTTTGCTACAGGGATCAAAACAATTAAAAAACAAAAATTTAGTGACTAATTGTCAAAATTAAAAATTTAATGACGAAAGTAACACAATGCTCATAATTCGGGAACCAAAATGCTAATACCCCTTTAAGTTTCAGCATTATATTTGGCTCCTAAGAAAGTTGTGAACTAAAATTGTAGAACTGGATGAATTCGAAAATGCATTAATATTGATAATATAAATAATATTCGTTTTTTTTTTTTTTTTTGATAAAGGGAAATTTCATTACTAAAAGGAAATAAATAATATTCTTTGCCATTGTACGTTTGGAAGAATATGAAATTATGTTTATATATATATATATATATATAGAAGAGATTACTAATGAAAATATCTATAATCCTTTTTTAAATATATCCTCCACAAGAAAAATTTTCCAATTATATATCATCCAACTATCAATGCGATATTTAGTTAAGTAAAAATATATTTCTTCAGCATTTTTCTTCGTTTGCTAGGCGTTTGAAAGACCTACATCTTTCGGGGAAGCTTCCGCCTGAACTAGTCAATCTTAAGTATCTTAAAAAAGTGTAAGTTTTATTTTTTTATTATTTTTTTTTCTTCCCATTGGCTTTTCCACCACCCATATCTTTGTTGATTTCTCAAAAGCAGTTGCTATATATTTCGGTACATATTCCATCCACTTCAAAAGAATATCGGTTTTATTTTCTTGGTAGTGATCATATATATATATATATATATATATATGTTAGAGAATTGGTACTTCATTATTTTGGACTTTGCAGTGACTTCACCCGTAACTTTCTTCACGGCTCACTTCCGCCAATATGGAGTACGATGGAGAACTTGACCTTCATGTAAGTATATATCGTTTGGTCTTAATTACAAGAGTTGTAAAAAAACATGGCAAAATCTAGCTCTTGTTTAGTCGTTTTGTTTTATCTTTCCTAAATGGAGCTGACCTACAAAATTTTTGTGCAGTTCTCTCACCGCCAATCGCTTATCAGGAGAAATTCCGAAAGAGTGGGGAAATTTTTCCAGTCTTACTTACCTGTATGATTCTGTAGATTCTGTTTTGGTTTTTTATGATAATATATTCTTGTGAATTCTTTGTCTCACATGGAAATGGCAAACCCATTTTGTCTGTTTTGGTTTTTTATGATAATATATTCTTGTGAATTCTTTGTCTCACCTGGTGTCTAATTAATTATGTTATGTCACGTCATTTGACAGATCCAAACATTAAAGCATGAAAAAGTTAAGGTTAAACTATTTTAATTTGTTAAATTGACATGTTACAATGTGACTAGTTAGATGTCATGTTTGACATCAAAATTGGAAAGGAGATCCAAATCCCTTCTTACTGGTCAATAACTAAAATGCAGGAGCTTTGAAGCCAACAATTTTTCTGGTAATGTTCCCAAGGAGCTTGGTAATTTGGTCAGCCTAACCCACCTGTATGTAACTATTACCTAGATTTTCCACTCTTTTATTTATTGCCCAATATATATATATTTTTTAAGTAATAAACTGAAGAGATAAGACTAGCATTAATATTGTTTTCATGTAAGATAAATATTATAATTAAGACAAATAACTTCTTTTCGCTGCTAGCTAGCTAAATTTTTGTTTTTTTTGGTTTTTTTTTTCTTTTTAATTTAAATTTAGGATCTTTTCCTCAAATAAGTTTGTGGGAAGGTTGCCGGAGACTCTTGCAAACCTTAATAAGTTGGAGGAGTTGTAAGTTCTGATATTTGTTTGTATCAGTGCAATATTTATAGTATGTATACCTTAAATATAATTTTAACATGACCAAATTCCTTTTGCTTTGTGATATAACAGCCGGCTAAGTGATAATAACTTTGAAGGCCCTATACCAGAATTCATAGCGAACTTCTTACAACTTACCAAACTGTAATCTCTCTCTATATATATAATCTTAAACTTTATTGATGTCAAGAGCTTTAGATAATAAGGGAAATTTCAACATATATAAATATATATATATATATATATGTATATCTATGACCCATTTCGTTTACATTTTCTCAAAATGAAGGCAACTGTGCGCAACTGGATTGGAAGGACCTATCCCTGCAGAGATTTTTCAACATTTAGGAAACTTAAAAGAGCTGTGAGCAAACACTAACTTGTTGAATATATTTCACTAAGCGCATGCTTAGTGAATAGAGTTAGGCTTCGTTCATTTCGTTAGTTCAAATCATAACTCAAATTTTTACTAGAGTTATTTCTCTCACAAAAATCTAAATTTAATTTTTCTACTACAGTGTTTTCTCTCATATGAATTTACTTTTTAACTCAAGTTCTTCACTCGAACGAGCGAAATGAACGAGGCCTTAATTGTAAAGAAGTTGAATCATGAGTTGCTTAATTGTTTGTTAACTCGTGTTTTATAGGACGATTACTGATATGGCTGGTCCGAAGTCTGACTTTCCGGCTCTACGCAGCAACCGGACGGAGATGAACTTGTATGAAACAATATGTTTGTGACAATTAATTATCGCTATACAACTATATATCTGTTTCTATGCTGCGGATTTCAATTGAGATAACCTGCAGAAAACTTGTTCCTCAGGGTATTGAGAAACGTGAATTTATCTGGAACCATCCCCGATGAAATCTGGAAAATGATCTCTCAGATGAACATGCTGTAAGTTAAATTTCCCTTCTTTGATTGTCTTTGTTTAGGCTAGGCTGTTTTGTTCTTTTAATACTTTTCAACTTAATGGAATTTAACTTGATAGGCGAGTTAATTAATCTTTTTTTACTTAATTGATGAGAGGGGATAAGTAATTGAGAGTCCCGATAAATCACTATACCGCTTCATGTTCGTGCAAAAACCTAGAGCTGGCCCATCAATCCTCGTCCAAATATCAAGGAACAACCAGATAAAATCAAATGAGGTTGAGAAATCAATGGACCTATTGGATCAACATGTCAAACTTAAGTTCACATGAGCTTCACATCATGGTTTTAGATCAAGAGATCAATTTTTAGTATCAGGCTAAAATTTATATGAGCTTCACAGCACCTTTTTTTTTTTTTTCTTTTCTTTTCTCTTTGATGGACGTTCTTCAAAAGGATCAAGAATCAATAATCAAAAATCAAGTACCAATAGATCATGGCACTCTTCACCAGTGTTTTTTGATAGGGTTAATTATCAAGAGATGAATAATCAGTTAGAATAAAAAAAGAATCAAATGGGATCAAGAGAATTAATGTGATCTTTAAACACTGGTGAGGATTTTGCTCTATAGTCTTTCTGACAAGCTCCTTTCCTTGTTTCAATGCCCCGCTGATCCCCGCATGACTCATCATTCAATTGCCAGCTAAAACCCTCGTTCTTGTTCATTTATCAATCATCACTCCCTTCTTCACACTCCCCCCAAGATCACCCTTTCAAATTCAAACCTCTTTTTCATTTTATTTTTTTACAAATATTTCTCCTTTAAACGTTATTATTCATAAAAGACAATGCGGGTTTGTCTTCTCACTAATTATTACATAACAAGATCATGATTGCTTCACTTTCTCACCTAATGGCTGATGGGAAAGAAATGATTATCATTAGTAGTAAATACACCAACACCTGTGATGACTGAGGCCTTGTCGTCAAGCTCGACCTCTTCAGTTGGTCTCTATCCGGCTACTTCCCACCCGACATATTTGGTGGCACGGAGAGGAAACGATTGAAGGGGGGACGGGGGTTGAGACAGAAGGGGGCCTACGACATGGTCTTTCTCGGTGACCGGAGCCATGGGGTGGGGAGGAGATGGCCAGCGGCCGATAGATGAGTATTGGAGACAGGTCTGCAAGTTTGGTGGTGGTGTTGGGCAAGTCAAGATCTATGGTGATGGTGGTGTGGGTGGGCTGTGAGTTTGGGTATTATGGTGAGATTCCCATAAATATGATTCGATGGCGGCTGGCGAGGTGGGGTTGCGATGGTAGTGGATATGCGACAGTGTCTTGAGTCTTGGTGGGGCTTTGAACAGTGAATGAATTTTGATTTAAGTTATCTTTTCTTTTGTTTAAGTCATGAGTTTTGTATGATAATCACATTTCCGAGAAAATAAATAACACCATATTGGGTGTTATTCAAATTACCCCATTTTAAGGTAAAATGAATCCCATAGGATTGATATTTCTGAGAATTTAAAAATCACAACTCTTGTACCGAACATAGTAATGTGTGAAGATTCTCAATCCCACTCAAAGATTATCCCATACTAAACGCCTCCATAGTAAGTATACTTCTAAACTTGATACTGGTTGCATGTTATACATTTTCTGTTTTGGCTGGAATCTGGTTGTGCATATAATATATTATTATTAATTATTTCCTCCATGTTTTCTATGATTTGAGACATGCCCATGCCACAAAATTCATCTGTAACATTAACATCTTTTGGAAATTTTTCTCAGAGACGTAAGCTTTAATGAGTTGGAAGGAGAACCATATGCTAAGTCCGTCACAGCAAAATTTATGTAAGCAGTCTGCAGTAGTACTCTTGACGCTAATTTTTATTTATTTATTTTTTTTTTTATGTGATTGTTGCTTTTATATTACGTACCGTATTTGAGTTAAGTCTTCGCTGAAATATTATTAACTCATTATCAGGTTTTTCACGAGCAACAAGTTCAATGGAAGAGTACCCGAGTCATTCCTTGACAATTCTCAGACTGACGATATGTATGTTCTAATATTATTGGCATAATTTCAATTCAAATATATATTTTTTTTGGTAGCTCGTCATGACCATAATTATTTCTCCTTTTTGCATTCGATTTGCAATTGTTTTAGATGATGTTTCTTACGAGGATTGTATATGGTTTAAATTATGGTTCTTGGTTACGCTACAATACTATTTTTTTCATAAAAAATTTGAATTTCAAAAGTTAAAATCAAAAACCATGGTTTAAACTCATGAACCAAACTTATCCTATTTGGGTCGTTTTATGCTGCTGGGGCACTTTTTCCTGGCACCGTACAGGGATAGTGAAATTTTATGTTAGAATTTACAAACTCAAACGATAAAATTGCAAACTCAAATGATAATTTGTGAAATTTTAAATTTTACGATCTATCATTCGAGTTTGCAAGTTCTCGTAAAATTCAAATTTTACAAATTGTCGTTCGAGTTTGTAATTTTATTGTTTGAATTTGTAAGTTTTAACGTAAAATTTCACAAATTATCGTATCTCTCGGTACGGTGCCGGAAATATCCCCCTGGCAGCATAAATTTTCCTTTTTTTTTTTGTTTGAAAAGAAAATGCATGATGTAGTCTCAACAACAATCATAAAGACAGTCAATCTTCAGATTATAGTTTCAATTTTTTCTTAATATATATTTCTTTATTTTAAGAAACTGCGAGTGTATCACATACCAAAAGTGCCACGCAATTTTATTAATTTGGGTTTGTTTGCTTTTGATTTGGTTTCTCTATATTTTGCTTAGCTGTTTTATATTTTGGTTTGTTTAAACTTTTTTCTTTTCTTTACAATAAAGTTTTTTTCTTATTAAAAAAAAAGATTATAATAAAAAAGGTGTAACAATAGTTTGTCGATAAATTAAATTTGTTTTACATAAACAATAATTATTGAACGAATTACACATCTGTCCTACATGCATGCACAAAATAATTATGAATATAAAAAATAAATAAAATACATAAATAAAAGTGCGTGTAAAGGTTTCTAATGTTTCTATCTTTTCCAGTGATCTGTCCTATAATAACTTTTCTTGGTCAGACACCCCATGCAATTTGGCAAGGTGATAACTGACAATACGCTCTCAAGATTGCCACTTATATTAATTATATTTGTAGCTTGCATATGTAGCTTAATTTCTTTTCTAAATCTTTCAGGCTGGACAGAGTAAACACGTATCGGATTTCATCCTTCAACAGCCAGTAAGATTGTTATTCTCTAATTGCGTGTTCGTTATTTTTTATTATTTATTTTTTCTAAAAAAATGAAATTTTCGTATCAATTGTTAAAAGTGTCCATATTTATTCGACCGGTTAGCATCAATTAATGTCTTATAAATTCCATTCCTCGTTTCAAACAGACAGAGCCTTCTTCCTTGCTCGCCTACATTCAATTGCCAAACATGTAAGGTTTTGTACTTTTTTTTTAATCTTTTTTTTTTCCTTAAAAAAATATTACTAAGTATAACGATAAACGTCGTATTTATGTGCATTCTTTAACTCATTAAGAAATAGGATTATAATTACTTAAGTATTTCTGAATGAAAGAAAAGTCATGAAGGTTTGGACATTTAGTAATATGATGACATAATTAATCTTGGTTAAATCGTGACAGACCGCAAATCTTCGCTTCATATAAATTGTGGTGGGCCGAGTGTAACAGTCAAAAATGCCAATGGTAGCCTTCTGTATGAGGAGGACACAACCGATGGATATGGCGGTGCAAAGAGTCACAATTCTGGAGAATACTGGGGGTTTAGTAGCACCGGAGATTTCATGGATGACGATGGTGATACGATTAGTCATATTGTGAAAACTGAGGAGCAGTTTGGGGATTCAGAATCATTGTATAACACAGCACGTATATCTCCGTTGTCTCTTACCTACTTTGCTTGTCTAGAAAACGGAACGTACACGGTGAAACTGCACTTTGCGGAGATCATATTTGGAAATTACAGCGGTATTGGGAGGCGAATATTTGACATTTACATTCAGGTATACTTATAATTGAGTATATATATATATATTTTTTTTAAAAAAAAAAAAAAAAAAAAAAGCAATGAATAGTCTTCTACTAAGTGGCGGCGCCAGAATTTTTATTTTTTTATTTTTTTTGGAGAGTGCGAATCAAACTAAATTTTAACAAATTGTAGAGCTATAACTTTTTTGGAATAAATTATACAATGATATTATTGATTTTTGTTTTGCTTAGCATTTTAGGTTTGAAATACAAGAAACCTGAAAGTTTCTTTTTCTCTATTGTTTTTCAGGGAAAGATATTGTCCAAGGATTTTAATATAGAAGAGGAAGCCAATAGAACTGGTAATAAAGCTGTTGTAATGCACTATCGCAATGTGAGTGTGATCGATCATACCCTGGATATTCGCTTTTACTGGGCTGGAAAAGGCACCACTGTCGTTCCTAAGAGGGGAAGTTATGGTATTCTTATATCTGCTATTTCCGTCTGTCCAAGTAAGTTGTTGCTGTTTCAAATTTAACAGTCATTATATATATATGTTAGGATTCACGTTTGTAGAACAGACAATTTCAGCTCGATTTATGATCAGTTAATATTGGCAAAATTACACGTTTATAGTACTATAGTGTTTATCACTAAAAGAAATATCCACGTGTTTTACAAAAAATAAAATAAATTAATGTTTTCTTGCGCCTTGATACTAGTTGGCTTCTCTCATCAGTTCATTGAAAAAAATATATATTTAGGTGTCTTCTTGTTTCAGCATATAGTTTTGGTAACGTAATGTCATGTATTGAACATCGCTTCTGGTTTTTGCTTTTTCAGGTTCAAAATCTCATTGTGAAGGTGACTAATATAATTAGTGTGTACTACTATAGTTTTTCTTGTTTCCTTTAATTAGTGCTGGTTGTTTGATTCCTTCCCACATTCTCCCATTTGTAGAACATAAAAAGAAATCTTTTGTGGCTGCTATAATTGCTTCAGTCTTATGCCTATTCTCCCTGGTAACTGGTGTCCTCATTTGGAGAAGATATCGCCGGAATAAATACAAAAGAGAAAGATCTGCAGGTGCACGCAAAAAATTTCGCGTTACTGATTGAAATGTCATTAACTTAATTGCTAGATGGTGAAATCATTTTCTTTATAAAACGAGTTTCTCGCATAATATTGCCTGACGATTGCTCCAATTTTGTGGTCAGACCTTACGGGACTAGAGCTGCTAACAGGCTCGTTTAGTTTGAGACAACTGAGAGCTGCGACTAACGATTTTAGTCCCGAAAACAAGATTGGAGAAGGTGGTTTTGGAAGTGTTTACAAGGTTAGTTGAGCTTGCCTTTGCTGTTACATGTCAAATATGAAGATATAGATTTAACTTGGTTGAGTGTAACTACTATGCAGGGTCAGTTATCAGATGGTACAGTCATTGCTGTCAAGAAAATGTCTTCAAAATCCAGCCAAGGAAATCGGGAATTTATAACTGAGATAGGCGTGATATCTGGCTTGCAGCATCCAAATCTAGTGAAGCTTTATGGATGTTGCATTGAACGCGACGAGCTACTGCTTGTGTACGAGTACATGGAAAATAATTGCCTTGGCCGTGCACTTTTTGGTTAGTTACAATTTTCCTCTTCACGAGATTATCACGCGTTATTTTTTTTTTTTTTATGCAAATCTAAAAGGGTAAATCATATCAGAGAATCTCAGCGCATCCTAAATTGATTGGCCGCAGGCACTAAACAACATTACGGCCTTAATGGTGTGATATGCAGGTCCAGGAACAAGTAGTCCAAAACTGGATTGGGCAACGAGGTTCAACATATGTGTTGGAATAGCCGAAGGTCTTTTCTTTCTTCATGAAGGGTCACCTCTGAAGATTGTTCATAGAGACATCAAGGCAACAAATGTGCTGCTCGACAGGGATCTTAATGCCAAGATTTCGGATTTTGGATTGGCTAAGCTTCATGAAGATGAGAACACCCACATTAGTACCCGAGTTGCTGGAACTATGTGAGTTAGAATTTGTCAAAACAAGTAATTTGGATGAGTTTGCTAACAAAATATTGAATGCTCTGCTTTTTTTGTTGGTATTGTTATGTTATTAGCGGATACATGGCTCCGGAATATGCACTATGGGGTTATTTGACTGAGAAAGCAGATGTGTACAGCTTTGGGGTGGTTGCTTTAGAAATTGTCAGTGGGAAGAGTAATACAAATTACAGGCCTCAAAATGGATGTGTTTGCCTTCTTGATTATGTAAGGAAGGAAATTTTTGTTTACGTTTATGCTTTTTTTTTTTTCTGCATGATATCAATCTTATCCATTTATATGAAAAAATTAAAACTTTTGGTGGTCGATCTTAATTAGTTCATTCTCTTGCAGGCTTTTGTCTTGCAACAGAAAGGAGAATTGTTGGAGATAGTGGATCAAGATCTAGGCGAAATCAACAAGGAACAGGTTGAAAGAGTAATCAAAGTGGCACTTTTATGTACCAATGCATCTCCAATGGTGAGGCCTACAATGTCCGATGTCATCGACATGCTCAAAGAGCAAACCACGGTTCAGGAAGTGGTTTCTGATCCTGGTATTTACGGTGATGTTTTGACAAATGATGTGAGATTTAACAGCCTCAAAGCCTACTATCAACAAACTCAAAACAAGAATACACTTGATACCCAAGGTTCCGATTTTAATTTGAACAAACCCGCCGCAAGTACTTCTGCCAATGATCTCTACCCGATGAATCCAGAATCCTTAACTATATCTGGCCATGATCTCTATCAGATCAATCTCCAGTCTGCAAACAATAGTGATTTCTTCTCTGATGTCACAGATAGTTCTTCAATGTTGCGTTAACTTCAAAAGAACAACGGCGTTACACTTCCGTTTCTTTCTTTGGGCCAGGAACTTTACGCATGAGTAGATAGACTTGAAAATCTTTAGCCATGTTCAATAGCTTGTATTGTATTGTGTCCTATAGTATAGTATGGTGTTTGATTTCATAGTGTAGTAAATTTGCATGATGTTGTAGTGTTTCATATTGGGTTGTGTATTTCTTAGTGTACTTTTTATCTTGCAAAGCAAGTCTGTAACATATAAAAGAGTACAAACATATATAGATCCCATAGAGAATTATTTTAAGAGGTGAATTTAACCTTTACAAAATTAAAACTATTCAGAACAGAGCTTGGGGTATTACAGAGAATGATATAGATTTCTTGTCTAAATTTAGTGTTTCAAATGATGTGTAACCAATTATATTATGCTATATCATGTGAAAAATTTAAATTATTTTTTAACTAATTTTTTTATGCTTATCATGAGATGATGATGTGTTATTCGATTGATTAGACACCGATTAGGACATTAAAAGTTAGACATAAGATCTGGATCCTACAAGGAAATGAAAGAGAATTCGAATAATGAAAACTATTCATAAGAGAGCTTGAATAGCCTCTACAATTTCCAGCTAACCAAACTCATCTAGAACTAGTTACACTAGAATCTGATCTCTGATTAAATTGCCCAACATATATTATGTTCAGTTCAAAGCCTAATTGTATTGATGGCTCAATCCAAATATGTGGATGAACATCGTTTTAAAGGTTAGACAAATTAATAGATTATGTGTTAAGCATATCATTGGTGTAAAAAAGTGGGCAGTCTAGCCTTGGAATTAGCCTAATTTCTCTGTCATACAATGGCAGTGGTCTCACCCGGATTTCTTTGCCAATTTGATTGTTTGTGATCTTGTTGTGCTTCCAAGCCCAGACGGACCAACTTCCGTTTTGTTTCCCAAGGCTTTTTTGGGCATCGTTTAATTTAGGAAAAAGGTATTTCTAAAATTGCATGGATCAGGATTTCTATTCTGTATTTTATATTAATAATTTTTTTGGTCAAATAATTATATTGATAAAAAAAATAAAAGTTGAGATTTATATACTCTTAAGGTTAAATTCTGTAATTTTCTTTCTGAAAAAATTATTTTAATACGAATAAAGTGAGAAAAATCTATTTTTTAGAAAACACAAAAAATTTAAAATGTAAAGAAATATTCATAAAAAATATAAAAAATTAAAATATAAATAATAAAGATAAAATTATAAAAGAAAAAAAAAGATGTAAGAGAAAAAAAAGAGTTTTGACTTTTTTATATTTATTAGATTAAATTAGATTACATATGATATGATATAAGTGGAGGGGTTACTTTACTGACTTAGTGCAGGAAGGGGTTAAAACTAGGTGCGTGTTTGGAATCGTTTTTTGAAAACGGTTTTCACACATTTCGAGAAGTAAAATATGAAAATGAAACGAAACGACGTTTGTTTAGTAAATATTTTGAAAACAAAAATCAAAACAGTAAAAATAGTTTTTGTGAAGGAATTAGAAAACAGTTAAAAGTTATTTTCACGTTTCTGTTTTTATTTTTTAGTATTTATCAATAATATTATAATATATTAATTAATAAACACGATTTTACATTTTTATTATACTTAAAATAATCTCTTAAAAAACTAACTAAATATAATTTCAGAATCGATCTTAAAATAATTCTCAAAATAATCTCATTTTTATTTTTTATTAAAAATAAAATCATTTTAAAAGTCATTACTAATGCACTCTAGATGTCAACACTAGTACCACTTTTTTTAAATATATATATTCAGCTACTTATTTTTCTATTTTTTTGTGCACAATTGACCTGCATGCATCTCACTGTCCCGAGTCAAGGAAAGTATTCTGCCTGCCGACACAAATTACGCAAGAGAATCAATGTGAATTATTGGGATAATAACTTTTCTGTTAAAGTGTTAGCAGACAAGAACAGTTCGGGAACATTTAATTATAAAGTTCAACCACGAATGAAATAGGCCTAGGAGAAATACGATTAGAAGTAAAAAAAAAAAAAAAAAAAAAAAAAAAAAAAAAAAAAGGAAGAAGAAGAAAAAAAAGCTACCAAAGAGACCGAAAATGTGTACAATCAACGTGTGAACAATAAAACCAGTCCCAATTACCAAAAATTAAAAATACAAAAATAAAAGACCAGGCTATGCCCCTAGACCAAGAGTTTTGATTAGTTTTGTGTTGTGTCGTACTTGAATAAGCCAAAAGTTATGTGGAGGACGTTGAAAACTAGGCAGAATTCTTGATTTACCAAAAAGAGATTTATTCTTCTTATTTTGTCATCTTTAAAAATATTGATAAAATATCTTTTAAATGATTTTTTACATCTTTATTATTTAAGTCCGCTAAATGATATGAAAAATTATGATTATTAGTTTGACACTATTTGAGACATTAAAAATTAAACAAGAGATTTAAATCCATGTATGTGCATAAGATCAAGATAAGGTTTTGTTCATTTCACAACTCAAGTGACGACTAAACTTTTCTCTCATAAAAATTTAAATTCAAATTTTTTTTATTATAATATTTTTTTTTCACATACACAACTCAATTTCTTAACTTGATTTGTGAACAAACATACCCTTTATATGCATTAATTTGCTCATTCAATGTCACAACAAGAATTAAGAAAGATCTTACCAAAACATTAGCCATGACGGAAAATAGCAATCTCGCTAGCTTTAAAATTTCTTCCTGAACCCATAAATCTATTCTGAGACTAAATGCTTTATATGGTAATTAAGGCTGTCTAAAGAGGAAAAGTAGAACTAATTACATCCTTTCATAACAATTAGGAAGTTGATCGTATTTTAATTTTTATTTTGTAAAATCCATTAATTTTTATGAGAGTACAATTATTTAAAGAATATAAATTACTTGTACGTTGGTGTTGGTATGCATTTATAAGTTTGCGTGTTGAATGGTTGAAAAGCTTCATACACAGTCCCTATCTCACCGAGCTAGCTTAACTTGGGCCCTTTTTGTTTTCTCAGTGTATACTTAGGCGTTAACCCTGACTTTGAGAAGCAACTAATAAATTATTTCTCTGAGCAAAAATGAAAATAAAATAAAATAAAAAGTACTAATCAATTGGATGAAAATGTGCACGGTTCTCGTTTGCATAACTTGAATCATACTGTGGACCCAAAATTATTTTTAACGTACGAAAAGTTTGACTTGCTTGCATGAACACGCTAGACAAGTAATTAATTATCATGTGTCTTGATCACCGTACTACTGACAGTTGATTTTGTTTTTGACAAGTTGTTTTTTTTTTTTTTTTTTTTTTTTTTTTTTTTTTTTTTTTTTTTTTTGCATTTCTACAAGTGTCTGTCAATAACAAACTTCGTTTCATGAAGAAAACTACTTTTAGAACAAGTTTGCTCTCATTAACTTATATATGATAATAACTCGATGCACTCATTTGATTACTCTATTATTCTCTGATCTAAGTACTTTTGAGGATAATAAAAATCAATAACAAGAGAATTATAGAAATGGTAAAATACTTTTTATAAAAGCACTTCTTTTGAGAATACAATCAAATATAATGTATGAAAAGTTGGACTATCTGAAGAATAACTATTTGTACGTTGTGCAGTCGCTATCTTCCACAGCTAACTTAAATTGGTTCTTTATCCTTTCTCAATCTTTATTCATTTCACAACTTAAGTTTTATTATTATAGTATTTTTACTTATAAAAATTTAAATTTAATTTTTTTATTATAGTATTTTTTTCTCACATACACAACTCAAGTCATAGCTTAAGTATAATTTGAGTTGTAAAATGAATATACTTACGCATCAACCTTGGCTTGAGAAGCCACTTAATTGTTTTTTTCCAACCAAAAAAAGAAAAAAAAAAAAGCGAGTACTAATCAATTGGATGAAAAATGTTATTTGTCTTCAATTTGCATATATGCCCATGTAGGTGTGAACGGTTCTTATTGCATAAATCATACGGTGGACCCAGAATTACTTTTAATGTATGCATTGAATTCACTTTTTTCTACAAGTGTCAATAGCAAACTTTGATGTCCACGAAGAAAACTATTTTTAGAACAAGTTTACTCATAAAGTTTGGATCTATATATATGATAACTCTCTGCATTCATTTGATTACACTAATATTGTTCTCTTTTAAGTACTTTAGAGGATAATAAAAAACCAATAACAAGAGAATTATATAAATAGTATAATACTTGCAAAACTCTTCTTTTGAGAACACAAACAATTATAAGAATGTTATTTGCCAAGCAGTGGTGGTTTCTTCTACTTTTTATCACTCTGTGGAGTTGCAATGGAGTGCTGTTAACACACGCTCAAGTACTTCACGCTGATGAAGGTAAGTAGTTTTTGCTGCCTAATTTGATGAGAAGAAACAAACTATATTATATATATATATATATAGATATATATGTTTGTTTTTGTATAACTGAACTCCATGATGAGTTTGATCTTGGGATTCTTATGACAGTGGAAGCTCTAAAAGAAATAGCTAAAGAAGTTGGGAAGAAAGACTGGAACTTCAGCATAAACCCCTGCAGTAAAGACAAAATATGGATCACACCAATGCCTGATGGCATGCCATTGTACAACAATACTGTCAATTGCAATTGCAGCAATGGAATTTGCCACGTTATTCACCTGTAAGCACTTTTTAGATTCTGGATTTGTTATGGTTGTTATTTTATCCAAATTTTATGAACTGAAAACAGGACAGGACAATTAGAAAAAAAAAAAAAAAAAAAAAAAAAAAAAGAAGAAGAAGAAGAAGAAAAAAAACTTTGACCAACTATAATTTCTCACAGCTTGAACGTTTGGAAGAATCAGTAACTTAGAAATTTCTATTCGACATGTATTGGAACTTAGTTTGAAATTTGAATTTGTACTTCCGTAAGCTCAAGCTTTTAGGAAAATTGGTTAGGTAGGTGGTTTTCACTTCGAATCCTTTTAATTTGAATTTCATAATTTTCACATCTACTTTCTGTGTTGGTCTTTAAGTTTTTTTTCCAAACTTGTTCATTATGTAATACAGATTTCTTAAAGGGCAGGATCTTGATGGAGTGCTTCCTCCATCTCTTGCTAAGTTACCATACCTCCAACAAGTGTAAGGGAAATGTTTGCACTAGCTGCCATGCACAGAAATTTGACTTGGGTCTTTCTGATATATTTTAGTACATATATATGGACATGTTTCTTTAACCGTATTAGAGTACCGTATTATATAATTAAACAACAATATAATGTTTGGTGTGACCATCATATTGTGTAACCTAATACAGATGCTATATTAATACAGTTTATGTCGTATTGTTATATATGACACATTTTTGGCGTATTATATTGTATTATTTTATAATGAATCAATTATTCACGTTGGGATTAGGCACGACTAGATGTCAGGGTCGGGTTAACATAGGGTCATGCAGGAGCCTATAATGGTTGAAAAATTTAGGAGGCACAACGCAATTTCTATATTTATTAAAAATTACATTTTTGACCCCAAAACTTTTGTAAAATTATATTTTGATGCCAAAACTTTTATAAAATTACATTTTGATCTGAAAATTTTTATCCATTTTGACCCCAAACCTTTTAAAAAATTCATTTTGACCCCAAATTATTAAAATTTTTCATTTTGATCCCAAAAATTTTAAAAATTGCATTTTGACCCCAAAATTATTAAATTTTTTCATTTTAACCCCTTATAAAATACGTTATGATACCAAACACCGTATTATAATATGACATTATAACACAATAAAAGTTACCAAACATGACCATAATGTTTTTACAGCGACTTCACGAGGAACTATCTCCATGGCAACATACCAAGGGAATGGGCTACCATGAAGCACTTGGAATACCTGTAAACAACTCATGACCTTGGTAACTTTAAAATTGTGTGTCAAATTTCAATGACATTTTGGTTTAATTTGCACCAAAAATGCAGGGCCGTCAATGTGAACAACTTAACGGGAACGATTCCTAGCTACTTGGGAAACATTAGAAGTCTCATATATGTGTATGATATACGTATTTTTCTCTCAATTGTCAACCAGGTTTTTTTTTTTTTTTTGGTAAAATTATTTGTGCAAATATATGTAGTTGATAAAGGCCATACTTTCAGGAGCTTAGAGAGCAACATGTTCTCAGGCCCCGTTCCACCTGAGCTGGGGAATTTGGTTAACTTGGTAAATCTGTAAGTTTAATTCCTTTATCTCCTTTAAGTACTTCTGCTACTTTTTGTTTTCTTCTTATATTTTGTGTAATGAGAACTATTTACTCTGTATAACATAAGAAGTTTCTCATTGGCGATGCAGGATTCTTAATTCTAATAATCTCACCGGATCATTGCCTTCGGCTCTCTTTAGCCTATCCAAATTGAAAGAACTGTAAATTCTTAAACTTAATTTTCTACTTCTAGAAGAAAAAAATCATGCATCTTTTCTGACACATGTCCTAAATATTTTTGTTTATATTTTCACAACATGCAGTAGAATTAGTAGCAATAACTTCACGGGAAGAATACCCGATGTTTTCCACCATTGGCCAAATCTTGAGAAATTGTTAGTGTAAATCCTTACACTCATTCTATATGTAAGTCTATCCAATCTTTCAAGTAAGTCTATATGTGTTTGTGTTGTTAACAGAGAAATCCAAGCCAGTGGTTTCGAGGGGCCAATCCCTTCTAGTATATCTGTATTATCTAATTTAACTCAACTGTAAGTCCTTTCTCCTATGCTCATAGTTCCCAAGTTAAATTCACAATTCTTTTTAGAAAGCTTAAGGAGGTTTCCATGTGAGGAAAAGATTTTTTTTTTTCATGCTAGTAATTAATTATCGCGATCACGATGCAACTTTTTGCAGAAGGATCAGCGATTTGAATGGAGCGCAGCGCTCAAATTTTCCTTCCTTGAGGAAAATGACAAACCTGAGTAGATTGTAAGTCATTCAAATGGTGTGTTATAATGCTGTAGTATTTAAAGGGACTCTCAGTTGAGCGTAACATTGAAGTTTATTCATAAAACAGGATGTTGAGGAGTTGTAATCTCTACGGAAATATCCCTCCATTCATATCTCAGTTGAGACAACTCCAAAAGCTGTAAATATCTTGTTCCTCTCACCCTTAATTTCCGAACATGCTTTTTATGTTCTTTAACTTTTGTTTTGTTTTGTTTTGTTTTTTGAGTATTGTAGAGATCTCAGCTTTAACAGATTGGAAGGTCATATTCCTGATTTGAAATATCTAGAGAGGTTGGAGAAAATGTAAGAACTGATATTAGCATAGATTTTAAGGCATACGTTGCTTCCATCCTTATATCTTGGAAGGTCGTATTACTTAAAAAGGGGGGTTTTTTTTTTTTTTTCCCTGAAATTTTCTGTTCTTCTGTATATAGTTTTTTGACAGTAATGATACAAGTGTGCGTTTCCAAAATGTGATTATGATCCTTGATAATGGACAGATGTTTGACAAGCAACTTGCTCAGTGATCCCTTTCCAGAATGGATACAAACGAGATTGGATACCAAGTTGTACGTTCTCCAACCTAAGTTCATTTGACCTATTAGTTCAGTTGTTATGGAAGAACGTTCCTTGTACTAGTTGTGCTTCTTCTCTTAATTACCTCTTCTTGGCATATATTTTTTACTCCATTCTGCTATATGCTTGTGGAACAATATAACCCCTTTTTTCTAAGAGCTTTTGTTTGTAATTTGCTCAGTACGACAACATGAAGATGGATGTGAGCTCATTTTAGTCCAAAAAGAGCTTTTTTCTTAGAAGAAAATATAGTTTTCTCACAATTAATGGTATATAAGAGATAAGAGATGTAAGGGATAATCATGTTTATGTGCAGGAGAACAGATCTTTCCTATAATAACTTCTCTGAAAGCTCTATCCCATCCACTTGCAGCGAATCACTGTAAGAAGATTGTTCTTCCTTGTTATGATGGTTTTTTTTATTTTTTTTATCCCCCTTCTCTCCCTTTATTATCTAGCTGTTCTCAGATCAACCCTTTTCTTTAATGGTTTTTTATCAGGAATTTGTTCAGAAGCTTTTCTTCGAAAGACAACTTGTAGGTTTCTAATGATCTTCCGACAATAATATAAGTTAAAACTCTCCCACTTTTGACTTGATTTTTTACTCTCCCACTTTTGACTTGATTTTTTTTCTTCTACGTTTCATCAATAAAGATCACTAGCAAAGTGCCTAAGTAACACATGTACACAAGGTACTATTCACTTGATTTCATTCCTAACTAACAAGTTGCTTGTATGGTACTAATACAATTAGCATTTATGTCTATCTCAAGATAATTAATACAGTAATTCAAATGCGATTTCTGTACAGATTATTATTCACTACACATAAACTGTGGTGGAAAAGAAACCACCATTGGAAAATTGAAATATGAAGAGGATCAAAACCAAGGCGGTGAAGCGAAATTCAAACCTGAAAAATATGGTAGATGGGACAAAAGTACAACAGGAGAGTTCTTGGATGTAGGCACAAACCAGACAATAGATTATATAGCAAAGAATGTATCTACACTCAGAATGAAAAACTCTGAATTGTACACTCAAGGCAGTCTCTCTGCTCTTTCTCTAACATATTTTGCGCGCTGTCTGGCGAATGGAAACTACACAGTGAAGCTTCACTTTGCAGAGATCATTATTCGAGACAATAGATCTTTCCAAAGTCTTGGAAGGAGATTATTTGATGTTTACATTCAGGTAATTCAACCTGCATCTTAATGTAATGTTTTATGCTGTAGAATAAGGTTGTTAATATACAAGATTGTTGCAGGAAAAATTGGTACTGAAGGACTTTAACATTGAAAAGGAAGCAGGCGGGGTTGACAAGGTTGTCATTAAGGAATTCAATAAAATCAAGGTCAAGAATAAGATTCTGGAGATCCGGTTTCATTGGTCCGGGAAAGGAACGACATCTGCCCCAAAGAGGGGAACATATGGTCCTCTTATATCAGCTATCTCTATGGACTCTGGTAAGTCAAGAAGTTAGTTCATTGTAGGCCTAATAAAAATCTAATATGATGAGATTAGTAACTTGTGACCACCTCTTAATAGCTTAAGTTAGCTTTTGGAAAAATCGATAAACTAACATGGTACTAGATAAGAAGGTCCGAATCAAGCCCCCTATAGATTTGCATTAATGATTGCATCCGACGCATGAGGGAAGTGTTAGAACATATAACTAATATATCTTATAGTGGATGTCATTGACTAATACTCTCCAATGCAGAGTTCAAGCCTCCTGAAGAAAAAAAAAAGATTTCTATTGCAATCGGTGCTGTCATTTCAGGATTAGGACTTATTTTTGCAATTATAAGCCTTCTTTGGTGGAAAGGCTTCTTTGGAGGAAGCATATCAAGAGAAAAAGGTATCAGCAATAAATAAACTAGAAATTACAGGCACTTCACATAATAAATTTTCCCAAAATAAGAAAGTCATAATCATTTTACACTCACTAAACACTAACCTCCTTCCTTGAACAGAACTCAGAGGGCTTGACTTGCAAACTGGTTTTTTTACATTCAGACAAATTAAAGCTGCTACTAACAACTTTGATCCAATAAATAAGATTGGAGAAGGCGGTTTTGGATCTGTATTCAAGGTACTGTGTAAAGAGTAAATTAAAATAAAAAAAAAAATCATTTAGCATCATTTTCTTTTACTCTACCATCATTGTCATTTGAATATTTCTCCTTGTTATTTCATTTCAATGTAGGGTATATTGTTGGATGGTAGCATAATTGCAGTAAAGCAACTTTCATCAAAATCAAGGCAAGGAAATCGCGAGTTTGTAAATGAAATAGGCATGATTTCTGGTTTACACCATCCAAATCTTGTTAGACTGTACGGATGTTGCATTGAAGGGAATCAGTTGTTCTTGGTGTATGAATACATGGAAAATAATAGTCTTGCTCGCGCTTTATTTGGTAAGCTTAAAAAGTCTTCCTATATATACATGAATAAGAACAAACAAAACTGTATTATTTTATTAATAAGATTTTAATTTGATTGTAGGTCCGGATGATGGCAGATTGAATCTGGATTGGCCTACAAGGCATAAAATATGTGTAGGCATAGCAAAAGGCCTGGCTTTTTTACATGAGGAATCAACACTGAGAGTTGTTCATAGAGACATCAAAACTACCAACATTCTACTTGACAAAGACCTTAATCCTAAGATCTCCGACTTTGGTTTGGCCAAGCTTGATGAAGAAGAGAACACCCACATTAGCACAAGAATTGCTGGAACTATGTAAGCATAATTTCCTTTACCAACTGACGCGTGTTTGTGTGTATGATATGCGAATGATTAGCTGCTAGACAAATAACAATGTGCATTGGTGCAGAGGATACATGGCACCAGAATATGCATTATGGGGCTACTTGACCTATAAAGCAGATGTTTTCAGCTTTGCTGTTGTTGCACTAGAAATTCTTGCTGGGACGAGTAACATGAAATATAGACCAAATGAAAACTATGTTTGCCTAGTGGATTGGGTAAGAACTTGAAAATTCTATTCTCCATTTGGCCTTTTAATTTATACAACTATAAACACATCATTAAATTGCTTCTTTACAAGTTCTTATTCAATTTGGTCATCTGACTTTTGAGTACTGATCCAGTCATACTCGACATTGGTTTTAATATGTTAATTATTATTAATCGGACACTAAGTAAAATATTAATATGTTAAACGTGGATAAATTTCTTATTGTTTTGGGTTTGAACTAGTAATAAGAGCTAAACAACAATTACAAAGCATATTTCATTCTTGATCTTCTCTTTTCAGGCCCTTGTTTTACAACAACAAGGGAATTTAATGGAGCTGGTGGATCCAAACTTGGGGTCTGATTTTAACAAGGAAGAGGCAGTTAGAATGATCAAAATAGCCATATTATGCACAAATCAATCGCCTGCACTTAGGCCTATAATGTCTGCAGTTGTAAGCATGCTTGAGGGCCGAACCGCGGTACATGACTTGATCATGGATCCAAGTATTTATGGCGATGAGCTAAGGTTTACAGCCTTGAGAAAGCAGTTCGATCAGATGGCACAACGTAGCCTGACTGAATCGCAGAGCCTCGTTCAATCTGCGCAAGATCTCTACGAGGTCAATCCTGAGTCTGTCACCATTTCTAGTCATGATCTCTACAATGTCAATCCGGAGTCTGTAAATAACAGCAGCATATCCTCTTTGACGTCAAAGCATAGCTCTTGAACTTCTTGCGTAAGTGAAGAAAATATTCTATTATGCAGACCTATTAAAAGATTATGTATTAGACCTCCCAAAATATTGAGGCCAGTGATTGCAGCTTTGGCATGTTTAAAATAATGCACTCATACAGATTATCTTGTTTTCACAAAAGTTTAGGAAAGTCATATGATTGGTCCTTCATATTGGAATTGGATTTTGATTGCTTTTGAAAAGGTTTCTATATGAGGCACGATAATGAAAACGCTATGTAAATTGCGTTTGTTGAGTAAATATTTTGAAAATGAGAATGAAATAAAAAAACAATGAAAATGACTTTTATTAAGGAACTAGAAGATGAAAGAAAATTATTTTTTCTTTTCCATTTTCATCTTCTAATACTTATCAACAATGTTATATTAAATAGTATAAATGATTACTAATTATGTGATATATTAATTATTAATTAATAAATATATAATAATTATTGAATTATCAATTAAATATTAATTTCTTATTATTAAATTTGTAATTTATTAATCAAAAAAATAATAAATAGTAATTAATTATTAGTTAAATATTAATTACCAAATATTGTTATTTTAATGTCTATATAAATTTTGGAATTATTAGTAACAGGTTATTAAATAGATAATTAATATGAATATATTACTTGTAATTTATTAATTAGTTAATAGTTAAAAAATAAATAGTAATGACTCAATTAATAATTCCTATTAATTTATAATTATGAATTTTGTAATATACTATGCAATTATAATTAATAATTGATAATTAGTAATTGATTATTATTTAAAGAATAATTACCAAAAATTGATCATGTTATGTATCAAATAATAGGATAATAATTAACTTCTTGTCTTCCACGTCTCCATAACTTTCCAGACAATCTTAGAACAGCCAACTTTTTCATTGATAAATGTCAAATGGGCACCATCTGCATTAACAAAATCCCACTTAATAGATGAGAGGGAGACGTGTAAAATATTTATTATCCAAGGAGCTTGCAAGAAAATTAGGAAATTAACCTTTCGTGTATCTCCGAATGCTACCGATTCCTTGATTGAGTCATTGGCAATGCCAGCTATGTATTTTATGTGGCTTTAGTAATAAAGATTTTTATTAAAAAAAGGTGTGCGAAGAATAGAACTGAGGTGTCAATAGACGCAACGAAACTTTTATTTACTAAAGTGATTATTAATTATTAATTATTTAATATATGAATTTAAGATTATTAATTACATGTACTCAAACCAAAATTTCATAAATATAATCAAATATGATTTCACTTTTAATTATCCTCAAAACAATCTATTAAAAAACTAACGGGAAGCATTTTCAAATTTGGTCCTAACAGTGAATGTTCTAAAACTGACAAGTACTCTTAAGATTTTAGATGACTATGACATGAACACAATACATCAATTGTAAGCCCACAAAGTAACAAGGTAGCTTATTCTTGTTTTGCTTCTCCATATTTAATTTAACTATTTTTTCTTTTTTATTTTAGTTTTACCTATTTATTTTCTATTGCATGTATAAGACCATTAGACAAATACTGTTGCCGTATTAAGTTTTTCTTTTTTATTGCATTAGAGTAATAGCAGAACATAACAGTTAAACATGAAAACAAAATTGAATTTTAAAAATTAAATAGCATATACTTTTTGGAACTTCTTGCTTTTATATGGTATATGTTTTTTATTTAAATTACATTATATATCCTCCTCAGTTCCAGCTAAGAACAGCTCAATGAGATCTACCCAAAGCGACCAAAAATACAATACAGAATTATAAACGTGGATCAAAAAACTTAATAATAAATATATAATTAAGTCAGAGGAAACAAATCAAGGGGTTTCGGGGGAGAAAAAAAACAAAAAAGAGGAGAGAGAGAAGAAATGAACTAATCAATAGAGTCCCCTAAAAAACAATATGATAAGAAGAACACTTTTATTTTTGGTTTAGTTTTCCCGAAGCATGCAACTATCCCCGTATGACCGAGATTCAACCATTTTGGTCCCGTTAATAATATTATATAATATATATATATATATATATATATATCTTTGTGTGTATAGAAGATAGCCAAAGCTCAAGGGAGCTTCATTATACTGTGAAGGGAGAAATGGAAAAGACTAGAGCAATATTATTCACACCTGGTCTTGTAGTGGTTATATTATATTAATTCTCTTTTCGGGAGCAGTCGGGGTTAGAGCTGATCAATCTGAAAATCTTCTCAATGATGAAGGTAAGCTTTCTCTTCTTCCATCAACTTAATTTTCTTTATTTGTTGTGCGTTAAATACTCGAATATATATATATATATATATATATATATATATATTATATATATAGAATCTGAAAAAGGTCATAATATTACTGTAAGTTTGTATTTAGTTATAAAATCATCTGTGGAAATGAGAAAGAACTCGAGACTAAAACCAAAATGGGTTGTCAGATCTTTCTTCATTCTTTCATTTTTTATTTATTTATTTTTGGCTTTCTATAAATTAATATTTTGCAAGTTGCCAAGTTGCACTACAAGCACGAGGGGTAAATAAAAATAACTACTGAGACTGGGCAACTCTGTCATGCCATTAATTTGTGGAGTTTATGGATCTCGAGGCACAAAGTATATACTTTTGGCTTTTTTTTTGTTAACTCAGAAATACTATCAGATGTATTAATCGTCATTTGTATAACTATATTGACTTGAATGTTGTATAACTATATTGAGTTGAATGTCGTATTTCAATTTTGAAATTTCTATAAATTCAAAGTCTCATTCTTCTTCTTCAGAAATACTATCAGATGTATTAATCGTCCATTTGTATAACTATATTGAGTTGAATGTCAAATTTTGAAATTTCTCTATAAATTCAAAGTCTCATTATTATTATTATTATTATTATTATTATTATTATTATTATTATTCTTCTTCTTCTTCTTCTTCTTCTTCTTCCTTTTTTTTTTTTTAGAAGTATCATGAGGTCTATAATAGGCATTTGGAAAACCAAAAAGAAATTAACTAAAAATACAAATATATTATTTATGAGATTGGTTTAAATTGGATTATTAGAATTTTCAGAAGAAGACCAAAACCAGTCCAATTTAGATTTTTTTTTTAGAAGTATCATGAGGTCTATAATAGGCATTTTGAAAACCAAAAAGAAATTAACTAAAAATACAAATATATTATTTATGGGATTGGTTTAAATTGGATTATTAGAATTTTCAGAGGAAGACCAAAACCAGTCCAATTTAGAATCGATAATATTCGATGAAAGAAAAGTGATACAAAGAAAAAGTGACGCTCTTACAAAGTGTCTCGGCAAGTAGATGATGTCTCTGAAATGTCGTTGTAAGAAATATCCATTTGCGCGCACGAGTAGAAAATTAGAAACTTGTTTATTATTGTTGAGATTTCCGAATCAATTAGGGAAGATTTCTAGGAATTATCCCTAATATCTTGTATATAACTTAGGAGGAGAATCCGAGATTCTACCGGATCTTTATTTTATCTTTCCTAGTTTAGTAGGTTTGTTTCCTTAGTTAGTTACAACCTAAGAATAGTCAAAGCTTTATTATTTATATATATATGTGTACCCGCTGATTAAAGGAATAAGAATTGATATTCATGATTAAAGGAATAAGAATTGATATTCATTCTTCCTAAAAACCTTCATGGTATCAGAGCCCTAGGCTCGTATCTCTGAAAATTTTTTTCTCTCAGCCTTGCCGCCTCTCACAGTCACTCTCACGGCAGGTCTCTTTTTCCCCTCACCCCTGCCGCCTCTCACAGTCACTCTCACGGTAGGCCTCTTCTTTTCCAGTCAACTGGCCTTATTCTCTTGGCCTTATTCTCGTATTCTGCTCCCTTATTCTCATGATTAGGGATCGATCTATTCCTCTTTTTCTCTAGACTTCACATCGCCGTTTTTTTTTTGTTTTTCCCTGAATGACTAAATACGGCATGGCAACAGAGAAGTCTACCTCAACCTCGGCAGATAGTTCCACCACCGAAGTTTCATCTGCAACCAATTCCCATGGAGGACCAGAAAACACATCAACTCTCATTACTGGACACAAACTCAATGGCCACAATTACCTACAATGGTCACAATCAGTGATGATGTTCATTTGTGGTAAAGGCAAAGATGAATATCTCACTGGTGAGATTACAATTCCAGGAAAAGGAGACCCTAAATACATAACATGGAAAATAGAAAACCACATGATCATGTCATGGTTGATCAATTCTATGAATAATGAAATAGGAGAAAATTTTCTCCTATATAGGACTGCAAAGGAGATATGGAATGCAGTGAGGCAAACCTACTCTAGCTCGGAAAATATCTCAGAATTGTTTAAGAGTGAAGCTGTTCTTCATGATCTACGTCAAGGAGACCTCACGGTAACACAATACTACAATACTCTCACTCGTCATTAGCTGCATCTTGATATGTTTGAAGTCCATCCGTGGAAGTGCAGTGAAGATACAAAGTTATACCGGGAGATAGTGGAGTAGAAACGGACCTTCAAATTTCGTCTTGGCCTCAACAAAAATTTGGACGAGGTCAGAGGAAGAATAATGGGTACAAAGCCTTTTCCAAGTATAAGGGAGGCTTTTTCAGAGGTTCGTCGGGAGGAAAGTAGGAAGAAGCTAATGATGGGCTTTCAAAATTCCACTCCAACTCTGGAAGGATCCGCCTTGGCTGCTAGAGGACCACAGAGTAGTTTTACTGACAACATGCAAAGAAAAGGAAGACCTTGGTGTGATCATTGCCGCAAAACAGGACACATCAGGGAGACTTGTTAGAAGATTCACGGGAAACCATCTGATTGGAAACCTTCTAGACCAAACAATGATCGGGAAGGCAGAATCAATATTGCTGCCACTTCTGGTGACAAGGACATCTGCACCACTTCTGGTTCACAGGCTAAAAACAGCCCCTTCACAAAGGAACAACTTGAGGTACTCCAGAAGCTGCTTAGCCAGAATGTCATGACTCAAACAAGCAATAAAAACCCGGGTTCTAGTATGCTAGCACATAAAGGTAATCTTTCAAATGCCTTTGCGGTTAATAAATGTCATACAAATCCTTGGATTGTTGACTCAGGAGCCTCAGATCATATGACGGGAGATGCCTCTATATTTCACGAGGATAGTCCAAACCTTGAGAACCATACAGTCCGCATAGCAGATGGTTCTTCATCAAGAGTTAAGGGAACATGAGTACTTAAAGTCACTAAGGATATCACCCTTCATTCGGTTCTTCATGTTCCTAATTTGGATTGCAATTTAATTTCAGTGAGTAAATTAACTCGTGATCTCAATTGTGTGACTAAATTTTTTCCAAATCTTTGTGAATTTCAGGAATTGAATTCAGGGAAGACGATTGGCAGTGCTGAGGAGTGTTTTAGGCTCTATCTCCTTAAGGATAATATTTCTTCAAGAAGGCAATCTCAGAATAAAAATAGTGGATCATTCAAGAGTCAGTCCTGTTTAAACACTTGTGTTAATTGTTGGGAATGGTGTCCTAGAAGCATCAGATGTAATAAGATATTTATTATTTATTTAATAAAAGAGTTTATTCATTATTTTATGTGCATATATTTATGAATATTTTATGAATATCAATGAAAATTCCATGATTATTTATGTAACCTTAAACATTGTATATAAGTGTTATATACGAGAGGATAATGTTTAAGGATAATAATAAAAAAG
>NW_010368044.1:17494-17905 GCF_000414095.1 Morus notabilis | reverse complement strand
GAATTCTAAAATTAAATACTCGAAAAATAATTAATTGAGAATTAATTATTATTATTTAAATAATGTGATTATTTAAATTTGAATTTGAATCATGAACATAATTTAGATTTATCCATTTAAACTTATTTGATAAGTTGTTCAATTTAGAATTCAAATTAATTTAAGTTTGACTTAAATTGGAATTTGAATTTGAGTCAAAATTGGACTACAGGATAAAAGATGATTTTCTCTTCCTTTCCAATCTGATATTGGCGCCACACAGGGATGAGAGTCCCCATCTTGGCCGGCCACACTAAGGGATAAGGGAATAGGAGATTTTGTTTAAAATTCAAATAGGAGATAATTAACAAGCTTTATCTTAGAGATAGAGATTGGATTCCTTCTAGAAGTTTGACTTCTACTCTATAAATA
>NW_010368044.1:9725-17479 GCF_000414095.1 Morus notabilis | reverse complement strand
GAATTAATTTTTGCCCTAATTTTAGAGGTGGCCGAAATTTCTCTATAGAAAGAAGGAAAAAATTTTCTCCAAAAATTCCACATCGTGCATGCGTTGGTGTTTGTGAAAATTTGAGTGTTTATTGTAACCCGTTTTGTCTCATGTGTGCCCACACACACGTCTTTGTGGATTCTAGGAATTGACGTGGAAGACAATGGTTTTCTAAACACAAAGCTTTGGAGCAAGGATTGTTCGAGATTAAAGAACTCAAGTTATCAACCGAGTCGGCCTCCAGGTATTTTTTCTAATTGAGTTCTTAATAAATGAATTAATGAGATTAATTTATTCGTGCATAAATTAATATAATCTATAGAGTATCTCAAAGGTTTTGTGAAAATTTTTGTTATACACGATCCGTCTTTCCGCTACGCTTCCGCCGCCAAATTCGATTCAGCAACCAACATCAATAAGGATAGTGAGATTATACATGTTATGGCATTATAGTCTTGGTCATCCCAATTTCATATATCTCAGAAATTTGTATCCATCATTGTTTATCAATAAAAGTCTAAAGTTTTTCAATTGTGAAGTTTGCCAACTTGCTAAACACACTCGTAGTAGCTATCCTAACTCCTCATACAAACCTTCTCGCCCCTTTGCCTTAATTCATAGTGATGTATGGGGCCCCTCAAGAGTAAAAAATATCACTGGAACTAGGTGGTGTGTGTCTTTTATTGATGATCATACTCGCTTAACATGGGTATTCCTTATGAAAGAAAAGTCTAAAGTTGGACAAATTTTTCAGAATTTTAATTCTATGATACAAACACAATTTCAAACCAAGATTCAAATTCTTAAAAATGACAATGCCAAAGAATACTTTGAATCAATTCTTTGCACCTATCTCATGAGTCAAGGGATAGTCCACTTAAGTTCTTGTGTTGATACCCTTCAGCAAAATAGGGTTGCGGAGAGGAAGAACAAGCACCTATTAGAGGTGGCTCAGTCACTCATGTTCACCACTCACGTTCTAAAATATTTCTAGGGAGAAGCCATACTCACAGCCACATACCTTATTAATCAGATTCCCTCCAAAATCCTTTAGTTCCAAACTCCGTGCAATGTTGTCCTTCAAAATTTCCCACACACTAAATTCATCTCATCATTAGCTCCAAAGATATTTGGATGCTCTGCCTTTGTTCATATACACTCTCAACATCGTGGGAAATTAGACCCTAAATTCATAAAATGTGTCTTTCTCGGGTACTCCTCACATAAAAAAGGGTATAAGTGTTACTCTCCCACAACCAAAAGGTTCTACAACTCAATGGATGTAACCTTTTTTGAACACCAATCATTCTTTTCCAAACCTGTAATTCAAGGGGAGAACATGAGAGAATTCTAGCTTTGGGATCTTGAATTTCAGCCCCCTCCATCTCTGCCCATTCCCGGTCCTACTCCTCAAACAGATTCTACCAGTCAATCCGAGAGTCCACCAATTCTATCCCATATCCAAGACAGTCCCAGTCCAAACCGTTCTAGTCCACCTCTTTAACTTCAACAAAACAATGAAAAGAATAAAGAGGTAATTGTTTACTCCAGGAGGAAGAAGTCTGAAAAGGAGATAGAGCACACAATGCCTCTTACACTAGACCATGAAGCTGATCCGGATTTAATGCCTACACAAGTTCACTTGGGTAAGGATAATTTAGATATTACAATACCTACTATGGAGAATTTAGATGTTCCAATTGCCTTGAGGAAAGGTGTCAGAACGTGCACGGATCATCCTATTAGCCAATTTGTCTCATATGTGAAACTATCACCATCATACAAGGCCTTCGTGTCTACTCTTGATAGTATGCAGGTTCCCAACACTATTCAGGAGGCTCTCAAACCCATAGAATGGAGGAAGGCAGTTAATGATGAAATCCAAGCATTGGAGAAAAATAACACATGGGTGTTGACAGATCTTCCCTCAAATAAGAAGACCGTCAGATGTAAGTGGATTTTTACTATCAAACACAAGGCTGATGGTAGTATTGAGAGACTAAAAGCTTGACTAGTTGCTAAAGGGTTCACTCAGTCTGATGGAATAGATTATCAAGAAACTTTTGCTCCGGTGGCCAAACTAAACACTATCAGAGTCCTTCTTTCACTTGCAGCAAACAAGGACTGGCCTCTACATCAACTGGATGTAAAAAATGCATTTTTGAATGGTGACCTTGAAGAAGATGTGTACATGGAAATACCTCTAGGACTGGAAGCAACCGTGGAAAGCAGCAAAGTGTGCAAACTCAAGAAGTCTTTGTATGAACTCAAACAATCTCCTCGTGCATGGTTTGACAGGTTTGCAAAGTCAGTTGTGAGAAATGGATTCACTCAATGTCAGGCAGATCATACATTGCTCGTGAAATTCTCCTCAGAAAACAAAGTGGCAGTCTTAATTGTATGTGTCGATGACATCATTCTGACAGGTGATTATGAGGAGGAATTAGTGAGAGTGAAAGCAGTTCTGGCCAAGGAATTTGAAATCAAAGATCTTGGCAATCTCAGTTATTTTCTCAGAATGGAGGTAGCTCGATCCAAGCAAGGAATCTTTGTCTCTCAAAGGAAGTATGTCCTGGATCTGCTAAAGGAAACAGGAATGCTAGGGTGTAAGCCAGTCGACACACCGATGGATCCAACTAAGAAGATAACAACTATGATAGAGTCTGCACCAGTTGATAGAGGGAGATACCAAAGACTCATAGGATGGCTTATCTACCTCTCTCACACAAGATCAGACATCGGCTTTCCAGTGAGTGTAGTAAGTCAGTTCATGCACAATCCTACAGAAGAACACATGGAAGCTGTGTATAGGATCTTGAGGTACTTAAAAATGACACCACGAAAGGGTATACTATACAGGAAGACTGGAAACTAAGATATTAAGATCTACTCAGATGCAGACTGGGCAGGAGATGTAAAGGACAGAAGATCAACAACTGGTTATTGTGCCTATGTTTATGGGAATCTAGTCATATGGAGGAGCAAGAAACAACCAGTAGTCTCAAGGAGCAACGCAGAAGCTGAGTTTAGAGCATTGGCCCTTGGCATTTGTGAAGGAATGTGGATAAGGAGACTACTCAAGGAATTAGGGATAACAAGTGAGAAACAGATCAAGCTTTTCTGTGACAATCAAGCAACTATATGCATCGCCAAGAATCCGGTACACCATGACAGGACTAAGCACATTGAGATTGATCGTCATTTTATCTCAAAGAAGATTAACAACTCAATAATACAATTGATCTATACCCCTACACAATCTCAAGTGGCAGATATACTCATGAAAGCTCTTCCAAGAACAAGCTTCGAAGGATTGAGTCACAAGCTGTGTTTGTTCAACATCTACAACTCAGCTTGAGGGGGAGTGTTGAGATTTCCGAATCAATTAGGGAAGATTTCTAGGAATTATCCCTAATATCTTGTATATAACTTAGGAGGAGAATCCGGGATTCTACCGGATCTTTATTTTATCTTTCCAAGTTTAGTGGGTTTGTTTCCTTAGTTAGTTACAACCTAAGAATAGTCAAAGCTTTATTATTTGTATATATATGTGCACCGGCTGATTAAAGGAATAAGAATTGATATTCACTCTTCCTAGAAACCTTCAATTATTAGCTAATTATCCTAAAGTGAACAGAAGAAATATCTATTTGGCTGCACACAAGTAGAAAATTTGATGCAAAATATAGGATGGATTACAGCCGCATTACGTACTAGCGACTATCTCTGCTTTTGAGCCATTCGGGAATAGATCCGTTGAGCAAGTTAAGATACCTATTCAGTGAGCAACATAATAGCATATTGACATTTGAGGAAGCATATTAACTCAATGAAATATTTACATGTGAGTTTTGTATTACTTACAATGTGTCCAAACGCATTATATTTTCGAAATCTGGAATTTCTCCTTCCAGTTTGTTGAAGCTAAGATCTCTACAAAGTAAGAGCTCAGATGCTCAGATGTCATAGCATGAAATAAGGAGTCTAGCAAAATAATAAAGCTACCTACAGAAAATACGGTGTTTAGAAAGACTAGTAGTAGAAACTTGAGAAAAGTGAACAGAAGAATTACAAAACACTCAGACTCTCCAAAGTACGTATATTTTCCGGGATTCTTCCTCTTAGATTACAGCTCCTCAACATCCTGCAATTTCAAGCAAGCCCTTTTAGAACAAATCTTTTCAAGTTTTCTTGTGGATCGATTCATCTTTACTAGAAAGCTTATAAAACTTGAAAATGTCTCACAAGATCTCCATATTTGTCATGTTCGTCAAGTCCGGAAAATCTGAACTCTCACCGTTTAAGTCACTAATCCTTCTGCACAGAGTAACAACATGACGATTATAATGAATACAAGCCTTGTCAGCTGTTAAAGAATATTGAGATTTTATGGAATTATCTACTCAGAAAAGTAGATACTTGTAAGAAGACGACTTACAATTCAGTTAAATTGCTCAAAAGAGAAAGACTAGAAGGAATTGACCCTTCAAAACCGCTTGCTTGCATCTCTCTGTTAACAACAGTAGATATTTGACATTGATTTATATTGCTTTCGAAATTTAGAAACTAAAGATAATTTCAAACATACTAGAAACAAGCTCTTACAATTTCTGAAGTTGTTTCCAACCGCCAAAATCGGGCATCCTACCTGTGAAGTTGTTGCTACTGATCCTACTGCAATGGCCCCAAATGCATCAAGATCGAAAATTTATGAAGCAGAAGACTTTTCAGTCAAAATTATTAGTTAGAATAGTAGTGACACTTACAGTTCATTCAATTTACTGAGATTTGTGAGAGCCAGAGGAAACTGTCCGGTGAGATTGTAAGCACCAAGAATGCTGCAGTTTACACCATTTTGAACACTAAATAACTCTCAACTTATTAAATTTAATTTTGAAGCTAATCAAATGGTAAAATACTCAAGAAAAAGAAACATGAAATAGAAAATGGCAAACTGACAGTCGTTCCACGTTCACCAATTTTCCGAGCTCAGAGGGAACATTTCCATTAAACAAGTTGCTTTCCATTAAAATAAGTGAAAATGTTCTTAGAAAATATTTTTGAAGTTATTAATTTTTATGTAATTAATGAAAAGTACAAATTGGATATTATATGTCTCAAAAAATAGTCTCTAGATATTTAAAAAACGTTTCATTAAAAATAAAAGTACCGTTTTAATATAATTAAAAACACAATGTACTAGTGAAATATTTCACTATAACAGAAGATACTAAAATGATTTTATCCTTTTTTTATTGCAAACCTTCACGCTTTGGTTTACGTAGATTTTTTTTTTTTTTTTTTTTTGTCTCTTAGAGTACCCATCATGGATTTGGGACACCCATGGGATAACTCGACTACTCGTTTATTAAAATATGTAATTTATTATTTTAAATTTCAATGTATCATTCGTGGATACTCTGCACTAAAAAGTCTTCAAAAGTCTAAAAAGAAGAAAAAGTTATACAAATAGTAAAATTTCACTATGCATGTTGAAATATGGAAAAAAAATTATATTTTTTTTTTACAAATTACAAGAATCAATATCATTAAAATAATTGCTACGGACGTGTGTTGTAGTATAAACGTGAATATCATTAAAGATAATTATCATGTGATTTTTATAATTTTTAAAATATTTTCAACAAATAATTGTTATATTATTTCAACTCCACTCTTATAAATTTGCCAGTGAAATGGGAAGCAACCTTAGCTTCGCCAAGAAGGATCATGCAACTGTAATGAAATGCCTTTCGGTGGTGCTTTCCTTCTCTCTTTTTGGTTCGCTTTCTTCTCTTTTAATTTCTATAAAATTATAGTATCCTAATGTGACTGTCCATATAAAAATTCGACATGTTCTATTGATTTACTTTGGATTATTTTCACCAACGTCTTTTGATTATCTACTTATTTTACTATTGACATGGTCAATGAGATTTTGATGCATGAGCATACTTAAATTTGGGAGACGGCTTATGTGGCCTGGACTTTAAAGAAGTGACTGGGCCCGCCTGTTGAGTGCACCCACATATTTATGAGAGACTTGTCAAAGTAAGGGCCAAAACGAGTTGTTTTGGGGGTGGTTTTCCAAGTCTTGTTTTGGATGATGTTTAAGGTATTTGATTGCGTTATGGAGGAATGGTTGCGTCACTCTAACATCAATTGGTATTAGAGAAGGAGATCCTAAACTCAAGTCTCCATGAGTGCACCTTGAAGGGGAAATTTTCCAAGAAGGGGAAAATGATACAAGAGCATACTTGTAATGACTGAGAAAATCCCAGACCTTAAATAATACAATTTATGTATTTAAGCCAAGGATTTTCCTAAAAAATATTATGTTATATTGTGAATGAAGTATTTATGGAATTAATATATGTATTCTTAAATTCTGTAGCAGATTCCGTGTTAAGATCATGTTTTCGATCGAGTAAATTCGATCGATAAATTCTCGCCGTACTTTAAGGCAGAATAATTTTCAGTACAAGTATAGTTTGAGAATCTTAATTTCAAGAATCTCCAAACACAGCATGATGTTAGCAGCGTATAAAAAAACGCACTGACATTTTAAAAGAAGAGAAAATCCTTAATTGCCAGACAGCTAGGTTAAAGTCAGAAGATAAATACCCATAGAAGAAGGGTACAATGTGAACTCGGGAGTTGACACCGTCAGAAACAACGTCATTTCCGAAAATTAACGCAGGAAAGTTAAATTTAGAATTTGTTCAGTCTAGAATTAATTTCAAGACTATAAATAGTTCAAGATATTACGCGAATAAGAATTTAATGTGATATCCAAAGCTGTCAAGGATTTAACATTTAACTGTAAATAAGCAGTAGAAAAAGGAACCGTCAGAAATGGAAACGAATTCCTGTCAGCTAAGTTACTCTCTTATAGTCAGTATAATTTTTATCAGTTTCAAAGGGAAACTTAAGAAAGTGGACAAGAGTACAATGGGGTAGGTGAGATTTTTTCTCTCTCTCTTCCTCCACTTGGCCGGCCATGCATGAAAAAATAGAGCCAAACCTTTGGCTAGTGGAGTGTGCTAGAGGACTTTATGTTAAGGTGATGTGATGTTAGTGGTTGAAGGGGAATTAATGGCAAAGTTGCTTCTTCTTTTCTCCTTCCAAAACCGGCCAAGAAAGGGGGATTTGAACCAAAAATTTGGTTGAATGATGGAGTGGAATTGGTGTTAAAAAAAATAATTTCCAAGTGCCTATAAAAGGAACCAACATAGGATAAGCTTCATTTTTTTTCTCCTAGCTTTTTCCCCACTCAAAAATCCGGCCACCCTACAACATTTCCTCTCAAATATTTCCTCCACTCTTCCAATCTTGAGCCACTAGCAAACCATAGAAGAAGAAGAAAGAGATCAAAGGGTCTAGGAGGAGACTAGTCAAGCATTCCTCTAAGGGTAAGGAAACTCTAAACCCTCTCTTTTTATGTTTTAGTAAAGTTTGAAATGTAGAAATATTCCTCTTAAATTTTCTTATACTTTCTAGTTCCAAGCCATTAACAAATCTTAGAGGAGTTCAAAGGTTTTCAAGGGAGAGAGAGAGTTCATCAAGGGTAAGTTCTCAAACTCTTTTCCATTAATTTCTAACCAACCTTAAGCTTGGATTTATGGATGTAAATTTGTGGTTCTTAAGGAAGATGTGTTGTAATAAGGGTGTGTGAGTTTTATGTTAGTTTTGTGAGTTATGAGGTTAGTTTAATGTGGTATGAT
>NW_010368044.1:0-9026 GCF_000414095.1 Morus notabilis | reverse complement strand
AGTACTGATTGCACGCGGATCGATGTGGTTCAGACTAAACAAGTGAAGATCAGAATCGAGTGTTTAAAGCTATGATGTTCCTCAAGGATCATTCATAGTACTTGCAGCTTTTCCCCAAATTAGTTTTGAGGAATACGCAGGAGGACACGACAAGCGAGATACTATCAGAACTGCTTAGCTCGGAATCCAGGCAAGTACAAACCTTGCTTACAGTTTAATTAAGATAGTCATATAAAGCGTATGATTTTCACGAAATACGTTAATTATGAGATTCGTGAATTAGGTTTATGTTTATGTTAAACGTCATATATAGTTTTTCAATAAAACTTAACGGTTTTCAAATAAGCATGTAAGCGAAAATCGTAAAGAAACGATACGCTAGACGCTTAATTTTACGACGGTAAATATGGACCTCAACGCTATTATGAGCCCGTCAAGTGAGGTAAAGTAAAGTTTATTAAAAGTGTATTATGGATGATAATTTGATTAATTATTAAAACTAATTAATTAAATTATCTAAGACTTAGAATATTGTTAAGGAAGTTAATTAATTACTAAGATTAATTAACTAACTTATGTATACTTAGTATATGAATAAAAGGGTTAATTAATTACCAAAATTAGTTAATTAAATTATTAGACTTATTATAAGGATAAGATAATTAATGAATTATCAATTTAGCACAAATTTGTAATGGCAATTAAGGAAAATAAGATTTTGAGGATTTAATAGATTGATCCTTATAGTAAATTATCCTTCAGTAAATGAAAGGAATACATGCCTTAAGTAAAGGGCTAGATTTCCTTCATAAGCTGCTAAAATAAAATAGCAAACGATAGATAATCTCACACTCTCAATGGGTGTTCATTTTCAGAAGTGAGCAAGTAAAAGAATAGGTTGTTTGGCGAAAAGTGGATTCCAGCTCTGTAAATCAGGTAAGTAGGAATCTCGCCTACAGTATGAATAAATTTTAAAGAAAAAGTTACACATGTTATATATGCATGTTTATGCTTTAAGTATTGTATGCGATGCTATGTCATGATGCATACACATAAGCAGCGCACATGAATTATATGTGTTCGAGTTAATTTAATGTTATGTATACTATGCTAGATCATACTGCATACACTTAAGCAGTGCACATGAAGTATATGTGTTTGAGTACATTCCATGTTATAGTATGCTATGCTATGTCATATTGCATACACCTTAATAAGTCAAGAGGAACTTATAAGAATAATATCAGTTGAGTGCCGTACCAGCCTCCACAAGGGAGGTAACTCAAGCTCCACAAGGGAGAAAAAGAAAATAACAATAATGTCCTCCGACTCAAGGGAGGCATTCAAGTTATAATCACGGTGTCGTGGGGGACCTTGCAAACCCTCACGTTCTGATGATTGCGCGCAAGTGATACGTGAGCACTCGGGCCCATCAGTAAGAAAGATAAGATAAGATAATAAGACTATGATAAGACATCATAATTAAGCATAATCAGCTCATGCATATTTATTCATGTGTACTCACAATTATTTTGCGAGATATAGTTCCTACTTGCTGAGCGAAAGCTCAATCAGATATGTTCATGCTATAGGTAAGAAACCTATCAGCAATTCTTGAAGGGCAATGATGAGCGGCGGACGAATGGTGGAGATGGGAATGGATACCGCTCACGCAGTTATTTTCCGCAGTAAGTTTAAGAAAAATCATGTATATGTCTATATGATTCAAAGGTTTCAAGTATGTATGTTTAAAAAGTATACGTACATATGTATGTTAAGAAAACCAAGGTTGTAGCTAACAACCCTAGTTTTGAGTATTTAAGTCTTAGAACGTTGCAACAGTACATGCACCAAATAAATGAATTTTAAACATGACGATTTAAATGAGTAATTTTAGAAGGACTTTAAGATGTACTTGAATTTAAGATTTCTCACGAAATCCGTTTTAAAGTCAAATGAGATGGCCGATTGAAATGACTAGTTTTAGAAAAGCTTTTAAAGAGTATTTGAAACAAGAGTTCAAATGCTATTCCGTTTGAAGGATATTCCTAAAAGGTTTTATCTTAACTAAAATTAAGAAAAGCTTTAAGAAATTTAGTGATTCACTTATTTGAAATTATTGTTACAAATTATGAAAGTATTCCTTCTTATAAAAAAAAAAAAATGTTCCGCATATTTTAAGAAACCCCAGTAAGTACAAGTTAAAGTTTAAGTTACAGTGGCGGCCTCATAGGAGGGGCGTCACAATACTTGAACTTGAGAAGTGGCCTACGTGACGTGAGCTTCAAACAAGAGAAGGAGATCCCAAATTCAAGTCTTCATGAGGGCGCCTTGAAAGGGGCATTTTCTAAGGAGGGAAAAATAATGCAAGAGCATACTTGAACTTAGGAGGCGGCCTACATGACGTGAGCTTCGAAAAAGTGCCTAAGCCTGTCTATTAGGTGTGATGGTCGCGTCACTACTAAATCAGATTTACTTTTAGAAATATTAGTTATCTAAATATTTCTGCAAATTCACCATATTTAAATGAATTGTTTATTTTCAATCGTAATTAGCGGTAAAGAGGGAGTTGAATGAATCTTTGTACAATACGACTCTGCTGTTTCTCAAAGTGTTGGAATCTTCCCTTTCACTTTTATTGGTGTTAACGGGTAAATAAAAAACACTTTACTATGTTTTATATAGCATTTTAATTTGACTGGACACACAACTAAATTGATGATTTAAATTGATGACTTGAATAACACGAGATTGACTCAATTCATTATAATTATTTATCTAAAGATAAAGGTAAAAATAGACAAATATTTTTTTAAAGAATAATCGTTAACAAATGTAAATTAAATAAAATGAAAACTATAAGATCTAGGACAACTAAATCTAGAGATGGATCTTTTTAAGTATTTGGATGATTGGGCGATAGTCTACTACTCCCCAATCAAGCAAGTCTCCAAGAGCGACATGGTTGCAGGCTTGCAGCAGACAATGGGAAACAACTACTAGTAAGATATCGTCTTAGAAAAATTTTGAAGCATCCAAAAAGCCAAGATAATCTTGAGCGGATATAACAGGTGAAGACTCTTCTTGAGAAAGAAGCATCAAAATGAATAATACATCAACAATAAACAGTTATATACGCATTTAGAAAGAGATGAATATTGTTGCTTTGAATTCTTGGGAGAAATTAGCAGATTCAGATATTTTGGGGAAAAAAAATATTGAACAAAGAGCTGGAGAAGAAAAATTCTTCTTACCAAGTTAGGGTTCATAGAGGAAATTAATTTGAAAAAATATTTAACGTTTTCTATTGATTTGGTTCATTACTGTTTTTATCTTATCTTTTTTAGTTTCCTTTTAGTTATTCTTTCTTCTTATTTTGACACCTCTTATAGGTTTCTAATGTTTTTTTTTTTTTTTTAAAAAAAATTTAATAAATCTTTACGTGAATATTCAAAAAAAAAATATGAAAACTGTTAAAAAAAAGAAGTTTTCCTAGTAAGATCGGCAGCCAGATCTGTATTAAAAATTGTCAGTTCTACTTATTTTTTTAATTTAATATAATTTTAACTAAATCCAACCAATGGTAAAGCCATGATTTTATTTAGGAGAACATAAACTAAAAATGTTGAACGTTAAAAGCACCAACAAATTTAACTCCTAATACTATTAATTAGTTAGTTTTTTTTAGTGTTTTTTACTTATTGTTTATTGGCATACTATTAATTAGTACAAAATATATTATGCATATGCATATTGATTAGTTTATTAAACTTCTTGATACGTAAATTTAAAATTTTTGAAGAGTTCATTTTCTTTTACTTGAATTTATTACTCTTTTAAGAGTTTAGTTTAGTCAAAAAATTATATTTGCATAAAATGGACTAAAATACATGTTTCAAATACAATGTGTTTGGATGAATGGTGTATGCATAGATAAGTAGAATGTATTTGAGCAATAAAGATTTTAGAAAGTAAATTAGATTAAACAAATTTATTTAAGGGATACATAATACATATGAAAAATACTAGTTGAGAGCACTTAAAAAAAGATGTTTTAGTGTGCAGAGACATATTTAAAAATATTCAATACGGTCAAATTAGACAAAATATGTGTAATACACGAGATTTAATTAAGCCTTAAGCAAATAATAAATAAATTTAGTAAATTAAAATCATGCACCACATTTATCATTTATCTCAAAGTTATTTGTTGGGATTATATTTTATTATTATAGCTATCATATGATTTTATTAAACTTATAACCTTGCTAATCAAGTTTTCAGTTTTAATGTGCAGTGTAACTAACTCGGTGTGAGAACTCAATGTGCTAAACTTATGAAGAAAAAATGATATTTATTATGATTATTTGATATGATATTTTACCTCTATTATAATTGATTTAATGATGAATTATTATTTTATATTTTTATTATATGGTTTTATGTAAATGTGTTGAGGACTTAGTTGCTCTTTTGAGTTTTTGTGAGAGAAGGCTATGTTAGCAAATTGAGTGATCTTTAGGCACCTAATTGAAGAACAAAAATAGAGACTTTAGAGCTAATTTTATGAGGTTAGGACAGCTATTAGAGGCTTAGAAAATCCTAAACACTTGTCCTACTATAAGGTCACTTTACTTTTGCTTGGTTTCTATCATGTTTAGACTTCGTTTTTGGGTCTATTTCAACAAAAAAAAAAACCTAGAACTCGGACCATAACAATTTCTTCTCTCTTCTCACTCCTTTTCTCACCCAAGACTCAGAATCAAACCTAGATTTTCAAGAGAGAATGAGCTAAAACCCATTTCAACTCATTTTTCAATCTAGAACCAAAAAGAACTATCAAGGTTTTGAGCTTTTATTCACTTGGGAACGAGTTTTTCTTCGAGGTAACTTCTTTCTTATGTTAGAAACTAAGATTTCAGAGATTAAGATGTTGAAATTCTACTTGAGATTCAGATTTTTGATGTGACTTATCATGCATGTTGGTTGTAGACCCTTAAAAATGAGTTTCTTGAGGTTTTGGTTCAAATATGGGTTTCTGGGTGAAATTAATTATTTTGGCTTGATATTATTGATGATTATTTGAAGATAAACTCTTATTAGGATGATGATTCACGTATTTGAGAGTAGGCTTTGAAGATTAAGATATGCATGCTAGGTATTTGATGAAATGTTCAAATAAGTCCTCTGTACAGCTTATGTAGATTCTGTTTTTGTGCCATATATATTTATGATTTTGACTGATCTTATATTTTTCTATTAAATAATACATCTCAAGCTTTACGTGAGTTTTTAAATCATTCTAAACGGATTTTTTTACATTTAGTTATGAATTTTATGAGTTCAGCTAAAACGCTGTCATTTCCTGATGAGATTATACTTCAATCCGGATTTCGGGCTGTTTTTGGTTAGTTTAAAAAATCTGAAACCTATCATGTAGTAGCTCCAAAAAGAGAGTTTTGAGTCTACTTTTATTTGCTACTGGTATGATAATATTTTGAGTTTTGATGAATTTGTTATGAATATTTTTGTAACAATGCGCAGTTATGTATTTTGTTAAATGATGATATGAATATGATTTTTGAAAGCTATGGTTTTTAAAGGTTAATTAGCACATTAAAGGCTTCCCACAACCAGCTAGTTTGTGTTTGCAAAGTGGTGATCGAAATTCAAGTAAGAAGAGTTAAAGCATTTTCAAAACTGCATCACATGACCTATTTAACGAAATAACTTGTTCAAAATTATGATTATGCAAGTTTATTCTCTCATGAAATTCTTATATGATTATGTTCAAAGAGTATTCATGATTAATTATTTTAGAACAGATTATGATATCTACTTATTATGTTTTTATGTTTTATGAGATTTTATGATATGGTATATGGATGAGAGGTTGGGTAAGCAAGGGTGCGAAGGACCGGTGCCCCAAATTAGAGTAACTATCTCTTTGAGACAACTAGAGAAAAATGCTAGTGGGAAGTCTCTTGTTGATCACAAGAGAAGGAGATTCTAAAAACCCTGCTTAGTGTTAAGAGAATAGAATTGGCTAAAATTAGAAAATGTCTTGTATAGAGAGGCCTACTTGAAACCGAAGTTCTGTATCATACCTAAACTAAGAATAAGTATGAAATTTTATGAACAATGTTTAACAAAGAGATTTCAGCCACGGAGATTTTAGATACTTACTTTATTTGAAATCTACTTGCTGAGGTTTTGCTCGTTAATTTTACCTTGTGATGCAGATGATGTTATTATTACCGAAGAGTAAAAATGATTTCCATGGTTGGCCGAGACTCCAGGTCCTACATCTGGCATCTTGCTTATATGTACTTCCAAACAATAGATGGGTCCAAAATGTTTTTTTTTTTTTTTTATCGTTACTATGTTGATTTTAAATAACTGTTTAATGTCTAAGATATGTGGTTATTATCATTTTGTGCACTGACTCATTTTGTTCAAAAACGTTTATGAAAATCTTATGATAAAATCAACCACAAGTTTCCGTATATTAAAACTGACATTGTTTTAAGTATAGAAATTATGTTTTAAATAGTACTACCTCGCTAAATTTGGACTTAGACCGGTTTAGCGTTGGGGGCATTACATTTTGTTTATAAGAAAGTAGTAATTGAGAGGGTTATTTGAGGAAAAAAACCCTAAATTAGGGACACATTTGAGAAATATCATTTTAATTGGCCGTTTAAAACCTATTTCTATGAGGCTCATTTTTTATATAATAAATATTATATGAAAAGATATTTTAGATGGGACCATTTTGAAAGAAAAAAGTTCTCATAAGAATAAATTAGAAAAAAATCAATTTGGTCCATTTAAATTCATAAGATTTAATAGAAAATACCAAAAGAACAACAAGAAAAGAAAACGAAAAAGAAAAAAAATGAATATTGAATTTTGTGAAAATGTAGTTGAAATTTTTGTTAGGGATATTTATCTTTTTATACCCTATGTTTTAGGTTTACTTAAAAGTTATACCTTTGGTTGTTTATCTCATCAAATTTATACTTTCAAATTAGATTTAATTTTTAAATTTATACCTTATCACAATCAACCCACACTTTTAAGTTTAAAAATACTTAAAATACCCTAAAAATAAAAAGATAGGAAAATAAAAAAAAAACTAAAAACTAAAACACTATAGCTATGTTTGGAGTTGTTTTTGTTTTTATTTTTCACGTTTTTTGAGAAAAAAAAAATGAAAACGAGATAGAAACGATATTTGACACAAATAAAGACAAAAACAGAAATGAAAACGATTTTTTTTTTGTTTAGTGTAAAATATGAGAGAAATGAAAACTGACTTTTAGACATCGCTCATTTTGCAGATTTGAATTTTTAATTCAAACTTAAATGTAACATTTTCAAGAGTTTTAATTATAATAAAAAAAGTTACATATAATATTTTTTAAGAGTTTGTAACTCTAAAAATCTAAAATTAAAAATTTAAATTGGTGAAATAATGGAGGCTTTAAATATAATTAATAAATTGGTAAGTAAAATTCACATTTAAATTATTGATATCGGCTGTGGGAAGGAACAAGACATCCACACTAAACAAGTTCGCTGATTTATCAATGCGAAATCAACACAAGAATTTAGATGGAAATTATGCTGACTCCATGATCTTCAAATACTAATTTTTTTTTTTTTTTTTTTTTTTTTTTCTTTTCGTCGCTTTTGCTTTAAGACGTCCTTCTTTTGCGTGGGAATGTCAAAACTGGTAGTACCTTTCCACTTTGTTTTTTCTGGGAATGTTTATGAAATGAAAAAAGAAAAAATGGTACACAAGAGAAGCCCTTCGCGGGGAAGAGAAACAATGCCATTGGCTGTTACTCTGCAGTCTCAAGTTCCCGCAGAAAGCTTGTACGTCCTATGATGTACGGCAGCAATCAAAACCTCTGCAATCGAATATCTCTCCAGCAAGTAAGGCACATGTTTAATTAACTTCCCCGACAATTAAAATGCAAATTCGATATTTTTTCGGAAACCGTTGCAAGTAAGGCATTTCATCATTGTCTCTTTTTTTTTCCCCCTCCACTCTACTCTCCAGAGTCTCCACTACCACCCACATAACCACTTGGCCATTTTCCTTCCTTGATCAGCTCCTCTGCGAAACCTTGTGCTCTCTCAATCCACCACAAAAAAAAAAAAAACACAATGGAGTTCAAAGACCCAATTTCCTCCCAAATCCAACAAACCCAAGAACAAAACCTCTCATTCTCACCTCTCAACCTCGACTTTGATCTTAAAATTGCTGGTGACGAAACCCACCACTTGGCCGTCGTGGCAGCACCGATCGTCTCCTCCTACAACGACCGCATCCGCCCCGTCCTCGACGCCGTCGACAAGCTCCGCAACCTCGCCGTCATGGACGAAGGCATCGAGCTCCCCACCATCGTCGTCGTCGGCGACCAGTCCTCGGGCAAGTCCTCCGTCCTCGAGTCTCTCGCCCGCATCAACCTCCCTCGCGGCCAGGGAATCTGCACCAGAGTCCCCCTCGTCATGCGGCTCCAAAACCACTCCTCTCCAGAACCCGAAATTTTCTTGGAGTACAGCGGCAAAGTGGTCCCCACCACCGAAGATAACATTTCGGAAGCCATCAATATGGCTACTGGGGAGATCGCCGGCAACGGGAAGGGAATATCCAAAACCCGCCTGACTCTGACGGTGAAGAAACAGGGCGTTCCTGATTTGACGATGGTGGATCTTCCGGGAATCACCAGAGTCCCTGTTCTTGGTCAACCGGAGAACATCTACGACCAGATAAGGGACATTATAATGGAGTATATTAAGCCGGAAGCAAGTATTATACTTAATGTTTTGTCGGCGACTGTCGATTTTCCGACTTGCGAGTCGATTCGGATGTCGCAGAGTGTCGACAAAAACGGAGAGAGAACGCTTGCTGTGGTCACCAAATGCGATAAATCTCCAGAAGGACTTCTCGAGAAGGTGACTTCTGATGATGTGAATATTGGTCTTGGTTATGTCTGTGTGAGAAACAGAATTGG
>NW_010368043.1:4113-5317 GCF_000414095.1 Morus notabilis | reverse complement strand
CTGCCACGGGAACGGCGAAACTTTGTCCCATTACGACACCAAAATTCGTCGCCGTTCCTGTGCCATTCGTCGATTACGAAGAGAGCTTGGATCTAACGGCTGAGGGTCCCCGTTACGACACCAAAAGTTGTCACCATTACCCGGGCGGCGGTAGAGCGTGAAGAGAGCTTCGATCTAACAGCTGATGGGCCCCGTTACAACGCCAACAGTTGTTGCCGTTCCCGTGGCGGTTGCAGGGCGCGAACGGAGCTTTGATCTAACGGCTGATGGGCCCCGTTACGACACCAAAAGTTTCACCGTTCCCGTGGCAATTGTAGATCACGAAGACAGCTCCGATCAAACTGCTGATGGGCCCCATTTCAACACCATTTTGTGGCGGTTGTAGGGCGCGGAGAGAGCTTCGATCTAACGCCCGATGGGCCCCGTTAGGACACCAAAAGTTTTCGCCGAAAACGGGACAGTTGTAGATCACGAAGAGAGGTTCGATGTAACGGCTGATGGGCCCCATAACGACACCAAATGTTGTCGTCATTCCCGTACCATTCGTAGATCGCGAAGAGAGCTTCTTCGATGTAACGGTTGACTCTTCGCGATCTACACTTGGCACGGGAGCGGTGACAACTTTTTACGTCGTAACCGGTCCCATAATCCGTCAGATCAAAGCTCTCTTCCCCCTCTACAACCGCCACGAATTTAGCGACACCTTTTTGTGTCGTAACGGGGCCGGCCCGTCAGACGTTATATCGAAGCTCTCTTCCAACCGCCCCGGGAAGGGCGAGAAATGTTGGTGTCGTAACGGGGCCCATCAACCGTTAGATTAAAGAAGCTCTCTTCACGATCTACGAATGGCACAGGAACGATGAGAACTTTTGGTGTCGTAATGGGGCCATCATCCGTTAGATCGATGCTCTCTTCACGATCTACGAATGGCACAGGAACGATGAGAACTTTTGGTGTCGTAATGGGGCCATCATCCGTTAGATCGATGCTCTCTTCACGATCTACGACTGCCACGGGAACGGCGATAAGTTTTGGTGTCGTAACGGGGCCCATAATCCGTGAGATCGAGTCTCTCTTCGCACTCTACCACCGCCGCCGGAACGGTGACATTTTTGGTGTCGTAACGGGCCTATCAGCCGTTAGATCGAACCTCTCTTCGCGATCTACAGCTGCCACGTTTTCGGCGAAAACTTTTGGTGTCCTA
>NW_010368043.1:1416-1582 GCF_000414095.1 Morus notabilis | reverse complement strand
GATCCTCTCTCCGCAATCTACGCCTGCCACGGGAACGGCGAGAAGTTTTGGTGTCGTAACGGGGCCCATAAACCGTGAGATCGAGTCTCTCTTCGAACTCTACCACCGCCACGGGAACGGCGACAACTTTTGGTGTCGTAACGGGGCCCATCAGCCGTTAGATACA
>NW_010368043.1:0-701 GCF_000414095.1 Morus notabilis | reverse complement strand
TTAGATCGAAGCTCTCTTCGCGCTCTACAACCGCCCCGGGAAGGGCGACAAATTTTGGTGTCGTAACGGGGCCTATCAACCGTTAGATCGAAGCTCTCTTCGCGATCTACAACTGGCACGGGAACGGTGACAACTTTTTATGTCGTAACAGGTCCCATAATCCGTCAGATCAAAGCTTTCTTCCCCCTCTACAACCGCCATGAATTTAGCGACAACTTTTTGTGTCGTAACGGGGCCGGCCCGTCAGAGGTTATATCGAAGCTCTCTTCACGCTCTACCACCGGCACTAGAATGGCGACAACGTTTGGTGTTGAAATGGGGCCCATCAGCTGTTAGATCGAAGCTCTCTTCGCGCTCTACAACCACCCCGGGAAGGGCGAGAAATGTTGGTGTCGTAACGGGGCCCATCAACCGTTAGATTAAAGAAGCTATCTTCGCGATCTACGAATGGCACGGGAACGGCGAGAAGCTTTGGTGTCGTAACGGGGCCCATAATCTGTGAGATCGAGGCTCTCTTCTTGATCGACAACTGCCACGTTTTCAGCGAAAACTTTTGGGTCCTAACGGGGCCCATCGGGCGTTAGATCGAAGCTCTCTTCGCGCCCTACGACCACCACAGGAACGGCGACAACTTTTGGTATTGAAATGGGGACCATCAGCTATTTCATCGAAGCTCTCTTCGTGATCTACAACTGCCACGG